>NW_024354875.1:31727203-31775030 GCF_902729225.1 Pteropus medius
GAAGGAGGACTATCATTATTAAGTCATTATTTTGGACCAGAAATATTTGAGAAGGACTAGCATTCAAATTGTACATAGAGGCACTGTATTCATCCAAGTTCAATCAGGAGGCGGAAATCACACAATAATTTGAACAGGGGAAGTTTAACATAGAGAATTATTAATCATAACAGAGGACTGAAGTAATGATGGAATGGGTAGTTAGAAATAAAAAGAACTCTTAGTAATATAGGAAGAGCAGCAGTAAAGAACAGCCAATACTCCTAAGTCTGAGCTAGAATAATCACAGAAGAGTCCTGCAGCTCCTCTAGGCTGAGAGCCAGACTTTGTTGAAGTGGGTGTGGAATGTGAGTCACTGAATGGCAAAGAAGTCTCTGTGGTGCCATGTAAGGGGAACTTGCTGGAAATTTGCCCTGCTTAAAAAAGAAAAAAAAAAATGCTGTTAAAGGAGAGGTGCTTCCTGGAGGCCTTCCACTACAATTTCACCTTAGTGGGGTGCCAAGAGAAGATGCTGATTTACTGCTGGGTGCTGCTGACCACCATGCACTGCAGTAGCACAGTTTTGGAGAAAACTCATGTATTGCTGGTTGCCAGAGAAGCCACCTACACTGCAGGAGTCTGCTGCAAGACATAGAGGAATCAGGAAAGAAAGCAAATTCTTCCTTTAGGTTCTCTCCAGCAATCTCTACTGAAAAGCTTAACATTTTGTCAGCTGGCAAAGGGAAAATATTTAAAGGACCCATCATCGTTTTTGCAGCACAGGCAATGAATAGTGAATTTGGAGCTGAGAGGCAATGAGTTGAGAAATGACAAAGGTATCTTACTGGAATGTCTAGATATCTCATAATGTGTTGAGTCAGAGGTCCAAGAACAAAGATGGCTTACTTAATGATATCCTTGATGAACACAAATGCAAAAATTTTCAACAAAATATTAGGAAACTGGATTCAATGATACATTAAAAGAATTATACACCATGACCAAGTGGGATTCAGCCCAGGGATGCAAGGAGGGTTCAACATCTGTAAATTAATCAATGTGATACATCACATTAACAAAATGAAGAATAAAAATCATACAAACATTACAGTAGATGCAAAAAGAAAGCATCTGCAAAATTCAAAACTTTTATAATAAAAACTCTCAACACAGTGAGTATAGAAGGAATATACCTCAATGTAATAAAGGCTATATGTGACAAATCTACAGCTAACATCATACTCAAGGGTGAAAAGCTAAAAGCTTTTTCTCTAAGATCAAAAATGAGACAAAGATGCCCACTCTCACCACTTCTATTCAAGATGGCTCTGGAAATCCTAGCCACAGGAATCAGACAAGAAAAAGAAATAAAAGACATCAAATCAGAAAGGAAAAAGTAAAATTCTCAAGATTTGCAGGTGACATGATACTATATATAGAAAACCCCAAAGACTCCAGCAAAAACAATTAGAACTAATAAATGAATTCAGTAAAATTGCAGGATACAAAATCAATTTACAGAAATCTGTAATGTTTCTATAGACCAATAATAAACAATCAAAAGAAGAAATTAAGAAAACAATCCCATTTATAATTGCACGAAAAAGCATAAAATACCAAAGAATAAATAACCATGGAAGTAAAAGTCTTACACTCTGAAAACTGTGAAAACGATGTCTGAAGACATTGAAGAAACTGAAGAAAATACAAATAAATGGAAGGATATACCATGCTCATGGATTAGAAGGATTAATATTGTTAAAATGTCCTTACTACCTAAAGCAATGCACAGATTCAGTGCAATTCCTATTAAAATACCGATGGCATTCTTCTTGGAACTAGCACTACTCCTAAAATCTATATGGAACCACAAAATGCCCCGAATAGTCAATGAAAGCTTGAGAAAGAACAAACTGAGAATTATCTTATTCCCTGACTTCAAACTATACCACAAAGCTATAATAATCAAAACTATACTACTGGCATAAAAACAGATATATAGATCAATGGGATAGAATAGAGACATAAATATGCATTTATATGGTCAATTAATCTATGACAAAAGAGGCAAAGGTATACAATGGTGTAAAGACAGTCTATTCAATAAATGGTATTGGGAAAACTGGACAGATAACATGCAAAAAAAATAAAACTGGACAACTTACACAATATACAAAAATAAGCTGAAAATGGATTAAAAATTTAAATATAAGACCTGAAACTATAAAACTCCTAGACTAAAAAATAGGCAGTCAACTCTTTGACATCAGTCTTAGTAATATCTTTTTGGACATGTCTCTTTAGGCAAGGGTAACAAGAATAAAAATAAACAAATGGGACTATATCAAACTAAAATGTTTATGTACCACGAAAGAAAACATCAACAAAATGAAAAGACAATCTACTGAATGGGAGAAGATATTTGTAAATGGTGTATCAAATTAGAGATTAATTCCAAAATATATAAGGAACCCATGTAACTTAATGCCACAAAAACAAACAATCTAATTAGAAAATGGGCAGCGGACCTAAATAGGTATTTCTCTAAAGACCACATGCAGATGGCCAAGAGACATGAAAAAATGCTCAACATCATTATGTTTAGGGCAAAGCAAATCAAAACCACAATGAACTATCACTTTGTACCTGTCAAAATGTCTGTCATCAAAAAATCTATAAATAACAAGTGCTGGCAAGGATGTGGAAAAAGGGAACCTTCATGCACTGTTTATGAAATTGTAAATTGGTACAACCACTATGGAAAACAGTGTGGAAATTCCTCAAAAAATTTTTTTAAAAGCTGCTATACAACCTAAGAATTCCACTTCTGGGTATTTATCCAAAGAAAACAAAAATACAAATTCAAAAAGATATATGCACTCCTATGTTCATTGCAGCATTATTTACAATAACCAAGATGTGGAATTAACTTAAGCATCCATCTAAAGATGAATGGATACAGAAGTCTGTACATAGATAGATAGATAGATAGATAGATAGATAGATAGATAGATATAACTCAGCTATAAAAGAGAATGAAATCTTGACATTTGCAACAACATAGATGGACCTAGGGATCATTATGCTAAGCAAAATAAGTCAGACAGAAAAAAGGCTCATCTCATAATTTCCACTTATATGTAAATCAAAAGCTCTCATTTATAGATCACAATATCATAAATGAACCATAGATCTCGAGAATAAATTGATAGTTACTTAAGGAGAAGAAGTGAAGGGGGCTAGTAAAACCAAAACAATTCTTTTATACAAAGATTACAAAGAGATTGTTAGAAAAAAGGAAAAGGAAGGAAAAGGAAGGAAGGAAAAGGAAGAAGAAGAAGAAGAAGAAGAAGGAAGAAGAAGGAAGGGCGGAAGGAAGAAGGAAGAAAAGGAAGGAAAAGGAAGGAAGGAAGAAGGAAGAAAAAAAGAGGAAGAAGGGAAGGAAGGAAAGGAAGGAAAGGGAAAGGGAGAGAAAGAGGAGGAAGGAAGGAGAAAGAAAAGATTGCTCTACTTGACCATGAAGAAATACACAACTTTAGGAGTATTTCAGGATAACTATTCATCAAGCAATTTCTTTCAGCAATCAAAAACTAGACCCAGGGTCATTCAACTTACTTTATGGTTGTTTTATATATAAACTGAACTCCAATAGAAGATTGTGCCATAGCAAAGCTCATGTTGGATATTCTATTCCCTGCCATGAAAGGCTGTACAGCTTTTCACAACCATTTGGTAACTTTGTTAGGCTAGGCCTTAAAAAAAAAAAAAAAAATCACCTTTACAGGGAAGAGAATTCTATGTAATGGAAAGAGTATAGATTCTGGAGTTGGACAGCCTGAATCTGAAGCTTCTTTTGGCTCCTTATTAGCTATCTGTCTTTATGCAGATAAGGACGTGGTTATACTTAACCATTCCCTTCCCTATTTCATCTATAAACCTATGATAATTGTAGTCTTTTCCCCAATGGTTGCTTTGAGGATTGAGTGAATTAATATGCTCAATTGTTTAGAATAATTCCATGTTTCATAGTAAGTGGTTGATAAATGGTAGCTATTATTATTAAAATCAGACCTTGGAAAATACAACCACCAGAAAGCTATAAATGAAGAAAAGGTTAAATCATTTGCAAACCCAAATCCTCATATGCTTTAATTCTTGAAACTTTCCTGTACCAAAAGACTTCTTCTAAGTGGATAAGCAAGTATTGATGAGGAGAAATGAAGAGAGAGAGAAGAAAGAAGAGAAGAGAGAGAAGAGAGAAAGGGGCTGGTTATCCCCTTCATCCAGTGTTTTTTCTCACCTTAGTAACCAAAGTGAGCCGATTCTGCTCTATTTCCCCTATACAGATTATTCCATACCTCTCTACTTAATTGAAGAACCCAACATTCTTTGATTTCTATAGTGAAGTCTAGGTCAGTGGCAAGAGGAGTCTCTATCCTCTTCCACTGATACTTTCTCAGAGGAAAGAGAAGCTCTGTTCTGATTTTATTATGTAGCAGATGACTGATAATATGAACAGCCATTGTGGACGTTTAAATTATGCTCTTTATTCTGACCCTAAACAAAAATTTGCAGAAGATCCTCTCTTTTAATTACTATGCTCAAAAGAATCCTCCCTGTGAGGCTTTTCCTTCTATTCATGTACCCCAAAATGCAGAAGTGGGATAGGAGGTAGGGGAAGAGCCTGGGGAAAAGAAAGCCTATAGCAATGGGGGCAGGGCCCATTCGCTAACTTAAAATAAGGAAGTGACTGTGAGCTGCAGGTGGCACAACAAAGACCCAAGAGTAGAAGCAAAAGGTAGATTTTGGCTGACTAGAACGTAAATTTCCAATAGAGTCATTCTAAAACAAGACAGGCTGCCATATGAAGTAATGATTTCTCTGAAGCAGACATGTTCATGCACAAGTAATGGATACTGTAGAGCAGATGGCTACCTTGCTGGGGAAAATTGATGAGGTGACTTCTAGACTTTCTACGATTCCATGGCACTTGGTGGAACAAAGGGTCAGCTATGCTCTGACAGTCTTATAGAGAGTTACTTGATAATGGTTACGTGTTATAAATCAGTTCATCTTTGGGTATCCTGACTTACCAGACGTTGTCAAGGTTTTCCATTTTTAAATCTTCTTAGCAAGTCAGTGTCAATTACTATTCTGCTTTTACAAAATAAGAAACCGAGGTTTAGAGAATTTAAGTTTTACCAGTCTTAATTGGAATTCAGTCCTGCCTGTCTTTGAAGGCTGTATTCTTAACCTTTTTACAAAACTATAACACTGATTACAAATGTGTAAATATATTTAGATGCTATACAAAATCAAGCAAACTTTAAATGTAGTCAAAGAAGTTTAAATAAATACTTTTGTTCCTAACTATGTTATTAACAGTCAGTCCTAACAAAATCTTGATTTTTCTCTTCTACTTTTCATAAAAACCTTTTTACCCCCTCCCTCAGTTTTAAAGCCTCCAGGCCTATAGAATGCTATGAATAAATCACTCTTTAAAAGTCATAGTAGACATCACAGGGTTTCTCCTTTTGCGTACGTTAATTCAGAATTTTGAATTGAATGATGTCATCATCGATCTTTCTCTGATATTTCCTTTCCTTGCTCTTTCTTCTTCCTCTTCAGAAAAAATCATATTTTTTTAGGGGAGGAAAAAATTTCCCTTCTATCTTTCGAGGTTCTATGGCTGG
Source organism: Pteropus medius (assembly GCF_902729225.1). Lineage (NCBI taxonomy): Eukaryota > Metazoa > Chordata > Mammalia > Chiroptera > Pteropodidae > Pteropus > Pteropus medius. Next base: position 31,732,876 of record NW_024354875.1, read on the forward strand.
TCTAAGAATTAAATTGACATAAAATAGATTAATAAGAGAAAAAAAACAAAACAATTTTAATTATATACATAGGCACAGGAGCCACACAAAGATATGATACTCAAATGGCAGCCAGACGATTGAGATTTATACCATCCTAAGCTAAAGAAAGGTATAGGGGTTCGGGATTTCTAGGTGGCGGTCCTGGTGGAGAAGCAAGTTATGGAAAGGTGAGAGTATAAAGTGCATGATAAGTAAGGACTGCTTTGCAGACAAGTCTCTCAGGTGGAAAAGAGTTATCTCTGGTAGTAACTCTTCCTAGTCCAGGCACCCATTCTAATGAGACTTTCCTTTATAATGGAGATTTCCCCATATAAATGGGGCAATTTATACTTTCTTTTAGGCAATTAAGAGAGTGGTAAAGAGCTTTTTCTTAGTTTGCCATGGCTCAACTGCCTTCAGTTCAAAAAAATCCGTATGTCAAAGTGGGATATTTTAGGATGGCATATTTTGAATCTCTTCATTCTCATCCTTTTCTTTTTCTACCATTGTTCAAAGTCTATGTCTCACCATTTTGTTTTCTTTCAACAAGAACAAGTTTACTCTAGTAACCAAGTTACTAATTCATTCAATTAGCTTCCACCTTCATCACTTCTCAATTAGCTTAAGTGACTTCTTTGTTAAACCCTGAAGTTTTACAATCCACTTTGGCCAATCTGCATCTTCGAAGAAACTTTTTGTTTAATCAAAACGCTTTAAACACTTCTTACCAGAATAAAACAGTTTAAAAACAGGTTGTACCATGATGAAATTATAGGTGTAGGTAGTCTGTACAACTCATTTAATATACATTTTCAAAAATGGTACTATTAATAAAAATATAATTTGAAACTGAATTTCCTTTTGGAAGCCATAGAAAGGAAACGAAGCATCCATCCGACTAAGAGCCTGAAGCCAACAATTTAATTAATGCTAGGAATTCATTAAAATGAAAGAAGTGAGCAACTTAATCTTCCAGAGACTCCATTTCTTCTATTTTACAAATATGAAACAGCAACTTCACACTCCACAGTCAATAAATTATAAATTTAATGATGATAGTGTACAGTTTTCAAAAGAAAATGTAATCCAAATAGTAATTCATCACACACAACTTCAATTTTCATGATAACAACATATGAACACACCATAAAAAGTCTTTTTAAATGTTCTTCATAATTTATTCCTTATATTTACTGTAGCAAAGCAAAAATTGAAGGGTCATTATACCTTGTGCCCAGGAACTGAAAATAATTTCTAAAGGAAATTTTGGGAAAGCTGCTTGGGAAAGTAACTTTGGAGAATATTTTGAGGAGTGTTTTTGGGTATGTGGTTCAGGAAAATTTGTTTTATTATCTAACTTCTTAGCTTCATACATCAAATTAGTGGTGTCGAATTGTCGTCTAATAAAATTTTATATTTGGTCTTGTTGATATAAGAAATGTCTAAGCTTATAAAGAATTTTTGTGAGTTTATTTGAGCCAAACTGATGACAATTGCTGGGAAGCAAAATCTCAATGGATTGAGAAAATTCTCTGTAAAACAGCAGTTTTGCAGCTTATTTTATACATTAGAATACAAGGAGGATGCATAAGGAGGGTTACATAACATCTATTGGTGGTAGATTAAAGGGGAGGGAGAAAAAAAGTAGAGAAATCTCTGAGATTGGATAAAAAGTAAAGAGACATATACTTCCTTTACATGAATGGGTACAGGATAGTTAATAATTAACATTTACAACACAAAGAGATGGTATGCAGGGTACAAAGTAACAATGAGTGGGTTCTGTGCTTTGGGTGGTTGTGCCCCGAGGGTTCTGGAAAAGGAGATTATTCTGAGATTTCAAAGGTATGTTATCTTAGATGAAAAAAAGACAATAGACAAGGTCACCTAAGGTAATGATTGACCTTTGTCAAGGAAGCTACAGGCTCAAGACAGGACAATCTGCTGTGACCTATTTTTAGTTAGGAATTTTTATGTTCAGACCATCCTAAGTGGTTACTTTCAGTTTCTGAGTTTGTAAGGTTCACCATGCTAGCCTCCCCTGAACTTGTCAGGTTAGTATGTAGCCTCTTTTTCTTCCAGTCTTTTCCCCAAGTTCCTGGCACAGATCTCCTAAAACCTTTGGAATTTCCTTAGTGATAGGAATGTCTTTTGCTATTCCCAAGAGCTCTTTTCAAATATAAAAGAGTTTATGCTAATGAGGTGATTCAGGGTAGAACCCCCAGATAGTTTCAGGATGGGGGTTGGTCACCAGACAGACCAAAGAGTGATTTCAGGGTTGAAACTTCTAGCACCCTTCCCCAGGAAGGGAAGGGGGCTATAGATTGAGTTCAGTCACCAATGAGATCAGCGGCCAATGAGTAAATCATTCATGCTTATGTAAGGAAATTTCAATAAAAACTCTTGATCAATAAGATTCAGCAAGCTCCTAGGTTGATGACATTGATATACTGGGAAGATGGTGTACCCAGAGAAGGCAGGAAAGCTCTGCACCAACCTTACTCCCTCCTCCAATACATTTGTCTATGCATATCTTATGTTAGGCTCTTCCTGACTTATATACTTTATAATGTTAAAAATGATTAAAGAGGACAATTTAGGTGACACAGACTTCATTTAACACTTTATGAAGTTGGTGGTCTCGGTCTCCACAGGTCCAGAGAACTATAAAATAAGGGAGGGGAAAAGACATGACGCTATTATAGGAAAAAGAATAAGGATTGAGGAAGAGAAAAATAAAAAAATGAATGAGGAATAAGGAAGTAAATATAGAGCTTAGATTGGCTTGACACTTGGGGATTAGCTGACTGAATATACTGCATTTCTGGTTGTCGACTGAAAAATAATATCAACTAGGTATTCTGTCACCAAAAAGCATTTATTTGGGAAAAAGAAAGGACTGCAACCTAGTATATGCAGACGTGGCAAGCCACGTGCATACTCTGCTCTGAGTGCCAAGATGGACTGATATTTCTAGAAGAGAAAAGAAAATTAGAACCATAGAGCTTTATTATAAAAAGTTCTTACTACAGGGTTCTTGCATGTAGAGTTCTCACAATTATATACAGTCCTCCTGACTGATTATGTTCGCTTAAAGTTTCAGTTAGTCTTTATTACTGGTCAAGTAGCGCATTTACAAGGACATGAAACTTATCTAAGTTTTGGTTTGCTGATGTGACATCCCAGGCAGGAACTGGGGTCATCTTGGACCTACAACTTCATTTCAACGATAATAAACCAATAATCAAAAGTAAAGCACTTCCTTAAGTTCTATGCACTGTTTTAGCAAATTATCACACCTGAGGAAGGGTCATGAGAACCCCTGAATTTGTAGCTGAGGAAAAGAGTAAAGAAATAAAATGGAGTCACTGCAGTCAAGCTGCTAAACTACTAAAATCAAGTAGGTCGAGGCACGAGGTAATGATATTATTCTTGTTTTAACTAGCCTGAGAACTTAAACTTTTGAACCTTCTTGTCCTGCGTCAATGCTTGGACATACATCAAATTTCCAGCTAACCCTCTGATTACCCCTGAAGGACTAAGGAAAGAATGTTCACATATCTAGACCATTTAACATCTAGTATGCAAACCACTGATCATCTAGAGGATTACCATCTGAGACCAATCCAGAGGCTAAGGATGCAGAACTGATTCTTCTCAAGAATATACTTTTTACTCCAAGAACCTTCAGCTTTTTTTTCTTCTTCAGAACACTCTGGATATTGCCTAGTTGTGTTTATAGTTTGCAAATCTTAAGACCCTTTAATAAATCTTTATATTTCTGCCAAAGTCTCCAGACTCTTTGAGTTTATTGGATATAGTCAAGTTGAACAGAAGTGCAGGTAGCCTGGGGGCCTGGAACTTGCAAATGGCATCTGAAGTGGGGGCACTCTTGTGAGACAGAGGCCTTAACCTGTGGGGTCTGTACTAAGTCTGGGTAATTAGTGAATGAAATAGTAGGACACTCAGTTGGCATGGGTGAATTAGAGAATTGGTGTTGGAACAATGTAATTGTTGAAAAGAAACTATATATTTGGGGTCAGAAAAAAAATACATGGATTAAACGTTCATATCTCCCCCAAAATTAATATGTTGAAATCCTAACCTATAGTGTGATGATATTAGGAAGTAGGGCCTTTAAAAGATAATTAGGTCAGAAAGGTGCTGTCATTATGAATGGGATTAGTGCCCTTATAAGAGGATGAAGGGATCAGAGTGTTCTCTTTTCACCATGTGAGGATACTACGAGAAGTCACCCATCTGCAACCCAGAAGAGAGTCCTTACCTGCACTCAACCATGCTAGTACCCTGATCTCAGACCCTAGCCTCCAGAACTGTGAGAAATAAATTTCCGTTGTTAATAAACTGTTGTTAATAAACTGCCCAGTTATAGTAAATTTGTTAAAAAACTGACTAAGACAGGAACCATTTCTCCCTAACTGGAAAAATGATTCCATGTCATTGCACTTGTGAAGGCTACATTGAACTGCTTCTTTCCTTGCCTGTCTGACCTACTAGCACTTGGAAGATCAAGATGGGCCTTAATACATCTGCATTCCAGGTTTTATAGGCCCAAAGCCTATGCAGTGTAGAAAGGGTGCATTCTTCAAAGAATACAAAATTAGGTGTAAAGAAATCACAACAAACCGCAAATATAAAAAGCTGATAAATACCATGAAATCTATAAAAGTAAAACATTTTAAATTATTGACTGCCCGATACATCTCCATAACACATTTTTTCCTACATTTTTGACTCGTTCTCTTTGATTACCTCTGTCTTATGACAACAATTTATAAGATAATTTTCTGTACTGATTCGACAGCTCATTCTTTTCTATAGCATAGTCGATCAACATGTTTTATGTTATTGATTATGTAGAAAAGTTTCTTTCATAATGAGTTTCTTTCATAAAGTTTCTTATCCATAATGAGTTCAGTTTCTCAACTCATTATGGATAAGTCATTAATTTCTAGGCATGTTGTCTCATTTGACAAAGCCTCTACTAAGTTTCTTTCATATGTGGGCTATAATATTTCAAGGCATTTCAAGTTATGTTGTGCAATAACTAACTTTAAATATTCTTTGAATTGGCCATATTAATATTAAACAGCGTATCATCAATAATCCTGCACCTTAGGTCACAGCAGCAGGCAAGTTGGAACACTGAAAGGTGGGATGGCCAGGAATAACTTAACTATTCACAGAAATGACTGCCAACTACATTAACTTGTCTCACTAAACTCAAATAAAATGTATTCCTCTTAACTTAACTTCACTTAATGAATCACTGAAATTACCACGGACATGCCAAGGCCACAAGACACAAGGGAAAATACGATAGAAGAGATATCAGATTGGAAAAAGGTAATAGTCAAACAGTTGTGGTTAAAATATTTTACTTTTGCAAATTTTGCAAAAATATATGACCATATGAATATATTGCCAGGTGCCTCTTGAAAGAGGTCCACGAAATTGTCAGTCCATGAAATTGTGGGTCCCTGAAGATCAAGCTTTTTTGGATTCACATCAAATTCCCCTTTTCCTAGCACAGTGTCAGGTACAAAAGAGGCTCCTGACAAATCCTTGAAGAGTGAATGAATGATAGGGTTCATCTGTGTGCAGCCTGTCAAAGGGTAGTAATGATAACATGGGCAGGAAAAGAGTAAATAAATGCTTTGAGTTAATTATTTTAAGCCAGCTACTATCTGAGCTTTCCTTTTAAACATTTGTTCCAATGTAGTAAAATAAAGAAAGAAGTTCCTTTGGTTCAAAACAGTGTGAAGCGATTCATAAGGTATTTAAATGTCTAATCACTATGTTGTACATCTGAAACTGATATAATATTGTATGTCAACTATAATTGAAAAATAAACTTAAATTTAAAAAAGTAATACACATTTTAGCATGATAATTTCAAGATCCTATCCAAGTCGTAAGTGGCAGTATTTCATCTTTTCTTATGGCTATAATATTCCATTGTATATATATGTACCACAGCTTCTTTATCCAATCATCTATCGAAGGACACTCAGTTGTTTCCATGTCTTAGCCACCATGACTAATGAGATTATCATGCTAAATGAAATAAGTCAGACAGAAAAAGTTGTGAATCTTATGATTTCACTCATATGTGGGATATAAAACTGAAAGCAACAAATGAACAAACAAAAGAAGAACAAATAAAAACTTATAGACACAGACAACAGTTTATTGGTTACCATAGAGAAAGGAGGGTATTGAGGGGAGTTAGATAAGGGTAAAGGGGGTCAAATATATGATGACAAAAAGATATTTGACTTTGGGATGTGAACATACAATGCAATATATAGATGATGTTTTATAGAATTGTGCACTTGAAACCTATATAATGTTATTGATTAACGTCACCCCCGATAAACTTAAATAAAAAATAAAAAATTTTAAAAATGAACAAAAAAACAGTGAAGCGATTAAATAGTAACAGCTCTGAAAATAACTTTTGCAGCACATACCTCATAGCCTCTTCTTGCTGCATAAAAGCAAAGAGAGGGCTGGCAAATCTACCAGGTGAAAAGAAGAACTTCCAGTTCCCTGCTGCTCTCCTTTGAGTGTTGCCCTCATCACTCAGCCTGTTATGATGAGGATTTCCATAATTTGGAGCACTCTTTAAAACTTTGATAAGTTCTTTCTCATTGTCAGATCAGGGCTTAAGTTTTATAGGCATCAAATAAAGATGTGAAAAGAAACAACAATTGTCATTCACCACCAGGAGAATGCCTTTACCAACTATTTAGGGAACATTTCTGACCTTGAAAATAACCAATATGTCTCAAGTCTGAAGGAATAACTTTACCAGTTCCTTTGAAAACAAATCCCATTCTAATAATTCAGGCCACTTATATCCTGGTATAAAAAAGAGCTATTTGCTACTATTATGGAGTATGGTATATATTGCTGTGTGGTTTATTTTTTCTCTTATAGCCTCCAAATTGTGACTTATGGGGGCAAACGGTTATGACCTACCTCAGAGTAGGAAGCGGGTGTCAGAGATGGCTGGCAAGAACAGGTCTAAAGTTTGAGAAAACTAAAGCAAAAAAAAAAAAAAATTAATATAAAAGATAAGGAGTCACAGATAGGAGCACTGGGAACATACCCAGCTTCAAGGCCAATTCTGTTGGATGTGTATTTGTGGTTTCTCCAATATTAGTAGACACCCCCAACTCTTAAAAATCTCACATAGGAGGTATTTATTATTGTTGGAGTACTACTCAGTCTCTGAAATTTCTTCCTATGCTTGGGAAATGAATGCTACTTTATGAGTCTTCGTGAGAATAGTTACTACTTCCACTTTAGAAGATGAAAATGCCGGATTCTCACTTCCCAGGTTCCTTAATGGAAGGTTGTGTCACAATGTAGGCAAAGCCATGAAAAATACCTGCCTCAGACTTTGAATCAGTGATCCAAAGAAATATACAGCTCATCCTTGAATAACACAGGTTTGAACTATGTGGGTTCACTTATATGCAGATTTTTTTCAATAAATACTGTAAATATTTTTTCTTGCTTATAATTTTCTTAACATTTTCTTTTCTCTAGCTTACTTTAAGAATACAGTATATAACACATATAACATACAAAATATGTGTTAATTGACTGTTTATGTTATTGGTAGGGCTACCGGTTAATAGCAGGCTATTAGTAGTTAAGTTTTGGAGAGTCAAAAGTTATAACTCGGATTTTTGACTGTGCAGGATATTGTTGCTCCTAAACCCCCATTTTTTAAGGGTCAACTGTATATTGCAGAGGATCTTTTTTTTTTCTTGCAGGGCCTGGTGGCATCAGCACCAACATCAAGTTGGGGGTGGTGTTGGTGATATGGTTTTGGCCATGGTCCTGGCTGCTTCCTGCCCTCCTTATTCTTACCCGTTTTACAAGTCTGGCAATTGTGAGAGTTACTGAATATGATTTCAAAAAATTTCTTTCTCTCACGGTCCCTTTATATATTTTTTTCTTAAATCAGCCAGAATTAGTTTCTGCTGTGTGAAACTTGTGACCAAATTGTAGCTCTAACACCTTGGTCACAAGTAAACTGCTATTTTAGGTGGTTTGAAGGACACTTTGAAATTTTGAGTAGTTCTTTTTAAGTATTTAAATATGGCTTTTCCTGCATTTTAAACTTAAAAAAAGTTGACATTTGTTATGATCATCGACCCTCATAGTAACACTGAAATAATTGGGGCACATATTATGAATCTAATTTTGCAGCTTAGGAAACTGAGGTACAGAGAGCCAAAGTGCTCTGTCCAAATGACAAAGCCCATTCAATGGCAAAATTGAGAATGCTGAAGCCCAGTCCTAGATCTTTCTCTTCCTTCTTTAATAAGTATATATTATGAAAGCAAAGCAGAGTGCTTGCTTCAGCAGTACATATACTGAAAGCAAAACAGAGTGCAGAACCAGAATTCAACTCATATAAAGAGCAGAAAGGTGAAGACCAGCATTAAAATGACTTGAGGCAGCTGCTTCTGTCAAGGCAGCCCCAAACTCTGAAAACAGAACCTGAAGGCAACAGACAGGGGCTTTCAAGTCTTTCACTTGTTTTACAGCTGAAGAGGCAAATCAAGAGATTCCTTCTTTTTCTATGGCCAACTTAGACTGTGACCTATTGAGAAGAGCAGTGACAAGATAATTAATCATCAATTCTCTGTGTCTAAGAATGACCTCTGTAAGGTTATCTTAAAGGGAGCAATTACTGCTAAAAAACAAACAAACAAATAATCATGGAGTAGTAATCAGAAGGCTTTAGAGTACAATTCCCAAAGGAGATATTTGTATGGAATGACATACTTAAAACAAACATACTCTGCAGAATACATTTCAGTTTCCACATAATGCTTCTCCTTTATATAAAAACTCAACTCTGTAAAGAGTAACTTGAACAATCATAGCTCCCAGGGTATCAACCTCAAAACAGTAATGTGCATTTAATGAGAATTTCAAAGAACATTTCTTAATTTGGAAGAGGTGCTATCCATAGGCAATGATTGTAGTTATTGCAGGCAACCACTGAGAGTTCAGCTGTTGTGTTAAAAATAAAAGGTCGGATTCCATCTTGGAGTTTCTCACAGATTATGTTCTATTCACACTGACAAATAACGAAATGCTTTGGGAAGTTATTCTTTTGTGTACACTACTTTAATTCAGGTTTTTATCTAGATTCAGTTAAAAAATGTTTGGCTGATCATTTGTATCCTCTATTACCCAGCCTAGAAGATGAACTGCAGATTGAGCTCAGTGCAGGTAATGACGGCTATCTCTAGTCGTCTGTGGGGGGCTGGGGAATAAGTCTAGCAAAATGGAAGATCTATTTTTTTCCTTTGAATAAGCTTTTTATTTTAAAACAGTTTTGGATTTGCAGAATTATTGTGAAGATAGTACAGAGAGTTCCCATGTACCCCACACGAGTTTCCCTTATTAGCATCTTACGTTAGTACATTTGTTACAATTAATGAACCAATATTAACGTATTATTATAAACCAAAATCCATAGTTAATTCAGATTTTCTCAGTTGTTTCCTAAAGTCCTTTTTCTGTTTCAGGATCTTATACAGGATACCACATTATATGTAGCTATCATGTCTCCTTAGTCTCTCTTTGCTCTAACAGTTCCTCAGTCTTTCCTTGTTTTCGATGACCTTTTGAGGAGTACTGGTCAGGTATTTTGTAAAATGTTCCTCAAGTGAGATTTGTCTGATGTTTTTCTCATGATTAGACTGGGGTTACGGGTTTGGGGGAGGAAGGACCACTGAGGTACAGTACCATTCTCATCACATCATATCAAGGGTACATACTGTCAACGGGACATCACTGTTGATGTCTGGAAAGCCCGCTTTTTACTCTTCATTCTTAGGTACCTTCTTCTAGTTCCCCAAATAACACTGACTTATTTTCTCTTCTGATTACTTAATTATTACAATTTCAAAAGTAAAATCTAAGATCTAATATTCAAAGCTAAAGAGAGTCCCTAATGCAGGCAGGAATTCTATCAATTCCAGACCTATAACTGAGGAGAAGGCAGAGAAAGCCTTACTTGCCTAAACCTCTGCTTCCTCATTGTTTCCCTGACAAATCAAATCACCTCAGACTGATGCGACTCTTCTCACATCAGAATATAAACCAGGTGATACTGTCAGTAAAGGACAAGAGGAATTGTCAACTGTGTCAATCATATTGTCCAGTATATTTTTATACAGCTTTGGTTTGGCTAAATATAATTGTAATCCATTTATGTTGCCAAGCATCATATTTTTATTAGGCAAGTTACTCTATTCAAAAATGCAAACAGAGTCTGGATCTTGTAGTGAAATGTCTGGAAAAAAAAAGAAACAGACTCAAAATGTCAATGACTTTGGTCAGTTTGAGCTTCCCGAATGGTGTGGTAGTTTCCTAAATCCACCTTACAAATGAGTCCAAGGAATGACCTGCTTTCATCTTGCAGCCTACTTTATTTTACTGCCATTTCTGTGTGTATTATGCCACATCTCTTTCCCGTCAGCTACAGAAAGGCTGCTGAGCTGTGTCTATCCATAGGCATTGTGGCTCAGGTGACAACAAAACAAATAGGTCACTCAGGTGAGCAAGAAGTCTCCAGAGCAGGGTAATCTAGAACAGATGAAAATTAAAAACTATTTAATATTTCCTCATGAGGAGACTATCAGGATATATTAGCACAAGGAGATGCTAAAAAATTATAGCAGGTGGCCCATGGAGGTTTATGTAGAAAATTCTTTTCTGGCAGTTGAAGAAAAACAGAATGGGTGTTTGTCTATCTCAGAGGCTTAAGAATAAGCTTCCCTTGCAACAGGCATAGACTAAATGTATTAGTCAGGGTTTTTAGTTGCAAATCAGAAACCAACAGTAGGTCATTTAAGCACAAAGGAATGCTTTTGTAGAAGTCAGCAAATGTGACCTGCCACTTATTTTTGTATGGCCTGCAAGCTAAGAATAATTGTTGCATTTTTAAATAGTTGGATAAGAAAATTTAAAAAGAATGATATTTCATGATACATGAAAATTATACAAAATACAAGTTTCAGTGTCCACAAATAAAATGTTATTGGAGCACAGTCACACTTACTTGTTTACATATTGTCTATAGCTGCTTTCATGGTACAGTGGCAGAATTGAATAGTTGTGACAATGACTATATGGCTCACACAGGCTAAAATATTTACTAATGTCTTAGTCAGCTTGGGCTGCCATAACAAAATACTGTAGACTAAGCAGCTTAAACAACCGAAATTTATTTTTTCACACTTCTGGAGACTAAAGACCAGGGTTAAGGTGCAAGCATGGCCAGTTTCTGATGAGCACTCTCTCCTTGGGTTGTAGGTGGCTGCCTTTTTTGCTGTGTCCTCACATGTCAGAAAAAGAGGAATAGCAAGCTCTCTGGTATCTCTACTTATAAGAGCCTCAATTCAGTCCTTACCTTCATGATCCTATCCAAACCTAATTACCTCCCGAAGCCACATCTCCAAACATCATCACGTTGGGGGTTAGGGCTTCAACACATGAACTTTGAGAGGGACACAATTCAGTCCATAGTAACTAACTATCCCTTTACAGAGAAGGTTTGCCAATTCTTGAATTAAAAGATATTAGAAAACACACAGACTCTCCAAGAGGGCTAGGGAACCATATTATACACTGTATTAGAGGCGACACAGCCAGGAAATTCACAAAATCACGTTGTAAACTGGTCCAGGGAGACTCCACTTCTACTATCCCAAGGAGCTGCTAATATCTCCAACACCAGGTATTGGACAGGACTGCTAAGAGTCTTGGCACAGCTGCCTCTGTAAACTGGAATGTTGCACTTTGCATCTCACCTGAATGGATTCAGCCAGTACTTGCTACTTGCACACAAGCTTTTGATTCATAGTCTGGTGTGGGTAGATCTTATTGGTAAATCCCATATCATATGTCTGTGTTCCCCACAGCTACAAGGGAGGCTGAGACGAGTGTCTGGCTTCTGCAGTGATGGGGATGTAGAACTCATAATGTAGGGGATTCCCTAAATATCTGATGGTACTAATAGCAAACCATTGTGTTAAAATGACTTGTTCCTACATCATTTATCCACCATTTCTCCTGAGAATTGTTACATCTTGAATGAACTCTTTTTCTCTTTGGGAAGTATTCCCAGATGGCGTTCCAATATTTGACATGCCTTCCTGGATCCAGAGATTATTTTTCACAAAAAGGGAAATGAGAAAAATTGGGGCTCGGTGATTAGGAACCTCTTTGCAGTGGCATGGCATGCTTGGTTTCTCCCTCCTTACTAAAGTCTCTGCACCAGAGAACGACATCTATCAGTATTTCCTCTTTGATTTAGGATTTGCCTCCTCTCTCTGGGCCAGAATATTCTTTGATTCTTTTTGACCATAACGACATGAAAATTTAGGGACAACTAGAAAGACAAAAGTCAAAGGATTTTACATTCTCTTTATTCTCTTTAAAATTCCATGTCAGGGAAGTTTCACTTTTAGCTAATATGGGGTATCAGATACCAGTTCGCACCCTGCTCAGAACAACCACATTTCCCCACTTCCACAAAAACAAAACGAACAAACAAAAAATCAATAAACAAACAAAAACACACCCACAAAAACCCCTACATAAAATATATAAAACAATGGGTTTCAAAAAACTGGACATCGGGAATTGAAAGACATAAGATGAGCCCTGTGATTAATTTAGCTTACTATCTTGAGAGAGTTTCTAGGTAACAGTGAAGGAAGATGAACCTGGAAGGAGTATGGGAGACTCTCTGTATTGAGGAGAGCAAGCTGAGAGTCCTGAGCAATCAAGAAGGCTAGTGTTCCAGGGAAGACAGAGCTCCACTAAGAGAGAACTCTGGAAATTTGCAGAGGGTCCCACTTGAGCATTCAGCAGAGTAGTCATCAGCCCATGCAAGCAAAGAAACTGCCCAGACTGGAGAAACAGCAACCTTAAGATTTGAAAAAACAGTGCCTATGGCAACACAGGACCAGGAATACTGCCTGTTCACACCGCCTAGACTGGTAAACCTCAAAATTCACAGGGCATTTAGGAGAGTACTAAGTAAGATCTTAGTGACAAATGGTCTCAAATAACAAATCTTAAAAGCAAGATGTAAAATGTTGAATCTCTTTCCAAGTAATTTAACTGCATCTCAGAACAAAGCTCAAGAATATTTCTTTATCAGAGTACAAAAACATTCAGCACCCAATAGAGTAAAATTCACAATGTTTGCATCCAGTAAACACTTATCAGCCATGAAAAGAAGCTGGAAAATAAAACCCAGAATGAGGAGAAAAATCAACCAATTGAAACTAATAGAAAACTGACGCAGATATAAGAATTAGTGACAAGGACATTAAAACAGTTGTTATATTTCAGATGTTCAAAAAGTTAAGTAAAGACATATGGGAAAAAAATCAAATTTTGAGAGCTAACTACTATAATATCTGAGATGAAACTTACACTGATAAGATTAATGGCAGAAGATTAGTGAACATGAACAGATAGCAATAGAAATAATGAAAAAATGAAACAGAGAGAAAAGAGGATTTAGAAAAAATGGAAAAGCATCAGTGAGCTGTGGGGTATCAAGCATCCTAATATACGTGTAATCGGTATCTCTAAGTGAGACAGGACAGAAAAACTATTGAAGAAATGATAGCAGAAAATATTACAATTCTGATGAAAACTACACATTCAAGAAGCTCAATGAATTCTAAGCTTAAGAAACATGAAAAAAACTATACTAAGGTACATTGGAACCAAATTGCTCAAAATCAGTGATGAAGAGAAAATCTTAAAAGCAGCCAGAGACAAAGACACATTATGTACATAAAATCAAAAATAAGGATAACAGAAAATTCCTCACAGGAAACAATACAAAGATAAGACAGTGGAGCAACACATTTAAATTACTGAAAGAAAAACAAAGTGTCACCTAGAAATTTATACCCAGAGAAAATATCTTTCAAAGAGAAGGGTGGGACCAAGACTTTCAGTTACACAAAAGCTGAAAGAATTTATCACTAACAGATCTGCATTACAAAAAATGCTACAGGAAATCCCTCAGGGAGAAGAAAAATAACACCAGATGGAAATATGAATATATGAAGAATAAAGAGCAATGAAAATGATAACTACATGAGAAAATATGTAAAATTTGTTTTTCTTATAATTTGAAAATTTTAAAAAGATAATTGATGGTTTAAATGAAAATAGTAACAATGTATTGTGGGGATTATATCATATACATCAGTGAAACATTGGAAAACAATAGCATAAGTGTTGGGAGGGAGAAATGGATGTATGCCATTATAAAATTTTATACTATATATGAAGTGGTATAAAATCACTTGAAAGTAGACTGTGATAAGATATATGTGATAAACATATATGTCAACAACTCTAAAATAGCCACTAAAACAACAAAACAAAGCGTTACAGATAATAAGTTAACAAATAAGATAGAATGGAATTCTAAAATATACTCAATCCAAAAGAAGACAAAAAAGGGGAATCAAGAATAAATGGATCAAATAGAAAACAAATAGCAAGATGATAGGTTTAAAACGAAGCATGGCAATCACATTAAATGTAAATAGACTAAACAACCAAATTAAAAGGCAGAAATCATCAGGTTGGATAAAAAAGAAAGACTGTATATTATGCTGCCTAAAATAAACTGACTTTTCATACAGTGGACACAAATAGGTTAAAAGAAAAAGGATGGAAAAATGTACCATGTTTGCACTAGTCAAAGAAAGCTGGAGTGACCAAAAAATAAAAGAAAAAGTAGATTTCAGACCAGTGAATATCACCAAAGATAAAGAAGGTGATTCTGTAATGATAAAGGGGTCAATTCATCAATAGGACAAAATGATGAGCTGTAAGGAGAAATCGACAATTAGATCCAGAGGTTTCAATACTATTCTTTCAATAACTAATAGAATAATTGACAGCAAATAGAGAGGAAGTAAACAATGCTAGCAACCAAGACCTAAATGGCATCAATAAATGTCAGCAAAATAACATTCTTTTTACTTGCATATGAAATTATTTACCAAGATAGCCCTTGGTAAAAAGGTCTACCTAACAAGTCTCAATAAATTTAATAATTTTTATATATTTTCTCTGACTACAATGGAATTATATTAGAAATCGAAAAGTTCTCAAGTATTTAGAAAGTAAATAACATCATTCTAAGTAACTCATGAGTCAGAAAAAAAGACTGAAAAGAGAAATTAGAAAGCGTTTTGACTCGGATGAAAGTATAACACATCAAAATTTGCACAATGCTGGTAAAGAGATACCTAGAAGCTAATTTATGTCTCTAAATGCTGAAAGGACTCAAATTAATGACTTTGTTTTCTACCTGAAGAAGTTAGGAAAGAAAGAGCAAATGAAACTCAAAATAGGCAGGAAAAAGGGAAATAATAAAGATCACAGTGAAAATCAATGAACTAAGACACAGAAAACCAATAGAGAAAATCAATGAAACCAAACCTGGCTTATTATTATTGGAAATAAATTCTTTGCAAATGGAATTTGCAAAGCCTATATCTGATAAAGGACTTGCATCCAGAATATATAAAGAACTCTCAAAACAAACAAACCAATAAGAAAAATGGGCAAGGGATTTGAACAGACATGGATGGCAAATAAGCATATGAAGCATATGAAAAGAGGGTCACATCCTTAGTCATTAGGAAAATTCAAATTAAAACCAAACTAAATACCACTATATCCCTACAAAATGGCTGAAATTAAAATGACTCACCATACCAAGTACTGACAAGGAGACAGAAGAACTTGAACTCATATACTGCTGGTGGGACTATAAAATGGTACAACCACTTTATGAAACAGTTTGAGTTTCTTTTTTTTTTTTTTGAAAGTTACTTAAAAAGTTGAAAAGTTAAACATACATCTGCCACTTGATCCAGATATTCACTCCTAGGTATTTACATAAGACAAAATAAAGTATCCATCTGTATAGACTTATACCCGAACGTTCGTAGCATCTTCATTTGTAACAGCCCTAAACTGGAAACAATCCAAATCATCATCTATAGGTATAGGATGAACAAACTGTGGTATATGTACCCAATTAATATAAAGAATGAACTATTGATACCTTCAAAAACATGGATGAATTCCCAAATAATTATACTGAGCAAAAATGCCAGATGAAAAAGAATATGTACTTTCTGAGTTTATTTATATAATGTCCTAGAAAATTGAAACTAATGTATAGTGATAAAAAACAGATTGGTGGTTTCCTGGTAGATGAGGCGATGGGGCGGTACAAGAGGAAGAAATTACAAAAGGGCATGAGGAAACTTTTGCGGGTGATGGATATTTAAACTATCTTGATTGTGGTGATGAGTTTGTTGGTATATACATATGTCAAAATTTATTAAAGTTACACATTTCAACCATATGTTATTTCTTGCACATTAATTTTACCTAAATAAATATTAAGGTTTTTTTTTCAATGTAAGTTATTTAAAAGAATCATTGTTAGGCATTATCCATATTGTGTCTAGCCTCTTGACCCTTTAAAGCTGAGATTCTTTAGTCATCATATGGGTCAGGCCAAGAAACTGGTAGTCCTTTTGTGGAGTTTTTCCCGTTCTCTTTCAGCTAAATCCATGTAAGCCATCCAAGGTAGTAGGAAGGAGTAAAAGCCATAGCGTTGAGTTTTTGTATTTCTTTCTTCAAGGCGGAACTTAAAGGCCCTTTGGATCTTCCAATTACAATTCTCTTATCTCATTTGAGTCACTGTGGGCAGATTTCTTTGTTTTATTTTTATAGAAACATAAAGAGCCAGGAGAATTCCTAAATGAAGTAGAGTATCTGCAGATGTTCTTGTCCTTTGACAAGATATAAAGCCTATCTTCTGAGAAAGGACAAAGAGATTCACATGTGCTTTGCTTAAGAACAATAGACAAGTTATAGCAGCCTATTAATTCCATCTGCTTCCCATGAGCAGAAAGAATTTTTACAATGAGGTGTCTGAGGGTCTTCAGGCCCCCTGCAGGGGATTTTCCTTAGGAGATCCCATAACAACTTTCCTGTGTACTTAAACCAATATGTTCCACCTTCCCAGGGAAGTCCACCTTATCTCTAATTGTGGAACAAAAGTCTTTGTCTTATTAAAATAATTTGAGGCAGGAGGAGAATATGAAGTGTTTTGATTGGTGGAGGGTGAAATCTCATGGTAAACTTCCCTGGCCGTGATGAAATCATTTGTGTAGAGAAGAAACATCCAAAGTACTATCGACTACCATATTCCAGAAATATGTACTTTTCCTGATGAGAGCAGATGAATTGCTGGCAGAAGACAGTAAGGACAAAACAAAAACAAAAACAAAACAACAACAAAAAATAAACAAACAAACAACAACAAAATAGGTTCAAGTTTGAAGGCCATATTTCTTCTTTTCTGGACGTGTGGGGATTTGTTCACATAGGAAGGGGTGCCCCTTTCCTCCCTTCTCTAGCAGAATTTCCCAAACCTCAGCTGCCTCTCTGGCTTCAGGGCCTCTATTCCAGCAGGCCAAGAGGCCGGCTACTCTGTTATTAGAGGCATTAATATCCAAAGGGCTCCTACCCAACAAATTTCTCCTCTTTTAGGATGATTCTAGATGTTTTTCTAGCCTTTTGCACATGTGGAGTGTGTGAGGGGAATCCTTGTTGGGGAGTTAGGACTGCAGACCCTACTCCTGGTGAATTTCCCTGCCTGGGAATTGGGCTTTGGCCTCAGTCAGCTGGATAGGGATGGGATAGATTTTGCATTTCCAGTTTCCCAGGATATGTGTTCCTGCTTCATAAGAGTGCGAAATGGAGGGTCAGCTGTATGGGGAAATGTGTGAAAAATAGTGTGGGCATTTAGAGTTATGCCTACAAATTACTATGGAACTCGAAGGGAAAGCCTCAAAGGTGAATAAAAATAAAAATGGTCCTCTAATAATGTAATCTCTCCTCATAGGAAGCACCTCAGAGAATATTTTCTAACAAAAGTAAGATCTGAACAAAGAGAGAAGTGTTACTTTAATCCCCATTACTTGATGGGCAACATTAGGCTATTCTGTTCTTTAGGCCTTAGTCACCAGTACCAGAAATATTCTGAGTACAGGAAAACTTTGGGTAGACATAGAATATTTAAAAAAGCCATATAGACTAACCTTGAGTAAAACCCAACTCTACGTTTTGTACTCCCACCAAAAAGTGCCTAGAAAATTAGTTTGAACAAAATCTAATTTGAGAAATAAATACATAAACATGAAAAGTCTTTAATGATAAAAAGGAGTATTAAAATGAAAGTAATTTCTCATCTAATCTCTATCCCTTATTCCCCTGCTCACTTCCATGGAGCATTGTTAACAATTATTTAATCTATAAATAATCTATATATGGTATTGACATAAACATTATAGATATGTATATGCATATATACACACATGCACACAGCAGATAGGTATAGATATATAGATATCTCACATATTCTTTTTATTATTGTGCATTTCTTTATACATATAAAAGAATATAATGTATAAGTGACAAAGATTATGACTAACATGAGCATTGTTGTATCAGTCATGGTCCTGGAAACAGATGGCATGCTTAAACTGGAAAATTGAGGAGAGTTTAATCAAATGACTATTTACAAAGTTGCAGGCAGGCTTAGGGAAACCAATAAAGCATAATGCAGTATTCAATGATTTATCTAGGTTTTGTGGAGTCTAAAGCACATTCACTTTTTAAAACTTTCTTTAAGCAAAATTAGTGCTACAAAAGTAGGTACAAAAATGAATTTAGAATGAGAAAGAAAGCATACCAAATCACAAATTTATAAAACTACAGACACCACAAATGTTACAAAATCTACATATCTTCATCATATCACTATCAAATTTATTATATCTAACACTTTTTTCCTACATGCCCTTTGATTACTACTTCATATAGCATTGACATTATTCTTATAGAAAAAATAGAAAGCTAGCTAATCGTTTTTCTTCTAGCATAGTTCCTTTCTGGACTCTCTGTCTAACTGGTCCATGAGTTCCTCCCTGCAAGAAAATGAGAATAGTCCACTTCATAAATGGAAAAACAAATTGCAGCACATGTTCTGCTCCTGCCCAGCACTGGTCAGGGCCTTTTACAAAGCCAAGGAAATTCTCAGTCCATCTTCTACACATTAGAATGTTTTTTTCTCTGCCTTATGCCAAGTACTGCATAAGTACCCCCTTATCCCTTCAGGATGAAATCGAAACTTCCCTACGTGACAAATGAAGCTCTTTGTTTTCCTATTCCTTCTTACAAGCCTGGCCTCATTCTTCATCACCTTCTTTCCACCACTTCCACTTGTTCCACACAGGGTACACTCCAGTAGCACTCAGCTATCTATAGTTCGAGAACATGCTATGCTGAGTCCCATCCCTGAGCCTTTGCACATGACGTTCTCTCTGCTTGGAATACCCTCCCCAGCTTGTCCATCTGGCAAACCCATCCCATGCCATCATGTCGCAGAGGAAATGCTATTCTTCTGTAAAGCTTTCTTCTACTCAGACACATTTCAGATTTTCTTCTCCTTTGTCACAGTTCCATTGACACAATGAGCTTACTCTACTGTAATTGTAGATTTAACTCATCACTAGCCTGTAACAGACTGAGACTTATCCTTGTATCCGAGGGACCCAGCATGGGGCCTGGCACACGGTAGGCATTCAAAAATTGTGTTTTCAAAGAATAAGCATTGAGCAAACTTCTTTATGCCTAGCACTGTGCTAAAATGTGATCTCATTTTGTGCTTATAACCTTGTGAAAAATCATTACCCTTAATTTACAGATGAAGAAATTGAAACTCGATGGTTTAAATAATTTGCCCATAGCTATTTCAACCCAGTTCTGATGCCAAAAATTTATGCTGTTTATTACATTATGCTGTTACTCTAGGAAGGTAAATTGTGCAATTTTAGTAGCACTTAAGCTAGCTGCATATGGCATGCTGATCCAACTTTTTCTGAAATAATATACCATTCTTCATTCTCTCAGAGATCAAACCCCATTATGTTTCAGCCCTATCCACTCCCACTGAAATGGCTCTTTTTCAAGGTCACATGTGATCTCTTTGCTGCCGAACCTAATGACCGTTTTTCTTTTATCTTTTTTGACTCTCAATAGTTTTCCACTAAGCTGACTGCTCCCTTTGTTCTAGAAATAATTTTCTCTCTCAGCTTCTGTGACAAACCATTCTCTCGGGTTTTTTCTTTCCTTGTCTCACAGGGCACTCTGTCTCAATTCTGTTTTCTAGCTCTTCCTCCTCTTTCCTACCTCTAAATGCTGGGCTTCCTCAGAATGAGGTTTTGAACTCGCTCCTCTTCTCTGCCTACCTCCCGCCCTATGTGAACTCGCCCAGTCCCGGGTTAGTAAATAGGATCCGTATGTTGTTGGCCAGTTGTATGTCTCCAGTCCAATTGTCTGTTTACACCCATATGTCCAACTAACTACTTGATAACTCTATTTGATTGTTTCTTATGTGGTGGATGGAACAATGTCCCAGCAGACAAGGCAGAAGCTGCATGGCCTTCATGGTCTAAATTCAGAAGTTCCAGAGCCATTTCTACTGTTACTCTATTAGTAGAAGTAGTCACAAGCCTGCCAGATTCAAAGGGAAGGGATGTGGATCCTACTTCTCAGTGGGGTAAATAGATATGTTTGGTACAAGTTTTTATCACCTTGCAACTCCCACTGGTCTCACTGCTTCCATTTTTGTTCCCTTCCAATACACCTTCCATATAACAGTCAAAGTGATCTTACTTCTTCTCTTGCTTGAAAGCCATCAATGATATCCCAGAGTACTCAGAATAAAATCCTAATTTCTTATTTCTCTACAACCTCATCTAATATCTCTCTTCCCTTGACTCATCATATCATACTAGATGCATACCCCTTCTTTTCTACTTTATGGCCTTTGTACTTGTTGTTCCCACTGCCTGAAACATTCTTTTCTTCCCATTTGTTGTTGTTTCCATATGGCTAGCTCTTTCTCTTCCATATGACTTGGCTCTATGTGACTTGACCGCTCTAACTAAAGTGACTTATATTCACTTTAGCAATCTTTTTATTCATTCTCTCATCACCCTGTTTATTTTCTTCAGAGCTCATTTACAGTCTATAAGGAAAACATTTATTTGTGTACTTGTTTATTTTTTGACTCCTTTAGAATGCAGACTCCACGAGGGTTTCTTTAACTATTTTATCCCCAGTACCCACCACAGTGCCTGGCACATAGTAGATGCTGAGAAAATATTTGTTGAATATGATAGATAGATAGATAGATAGATAGATAGATAGATAGATAGATAGATAGATTATCTATTCATCCAATGCAGAAAAAGAAGAGACATTTCCTTCTGAGTGAATCTTTAGCCAAGAAGAAAGATTAATTCCCTTAAGAAGTGCTCCTCCATGAGAACCCTAGCCTTCTTGAGATTCTCACTCTCAGATCCAGGTCCTGGAATAGATCTGGAATGGATCTCACACTTTGTCCCTGGAGGAGGCAAACTTGTCAAATGAGCAAAATAATACATCACTTGCACCTCTTAGAGGAAGTGACATCATTAAACCAGTCTGTGATGGGTTTCCTAGGATCTCATTTTCATTCAGGCAGCCATTTGCAGCCAGGACTGACCATTCGCTTTTAGATTATCGTTTCTGCAAACATCTTGCTATTCAAACACTCAGATATACAGACACATTGGTTTCCAAATACTTTGGATTTATTACAACCCTACATTTACGCTTTTTAGTCACCTTCATCTAAGAGCTATAAGCATCTATTTGATTTTCTCCAAAACTAAAAAGAATCACAATGAAGTAATTTTGAAAGCATTTTTGAGACTTTTGCCAATTTCTTTAAGCTTGGTAAACAGACTCAGGTGTCAACAGACCAGCAGTTCAAATCACTCATCTAAAGGCCTTTTGACAATCTCATTGATACTGAAGGTTGCTTACCATTTCATTTGGCCTTATCAAGTGTTATTTTTTTCTCTTTGATTCATACTGGATCTTCAGCCAAGGAAATGTACTCTCAGCTTTTCTTCAACGAAGATTTTGCTTTTGTTTTCACTGAACTTCTTTTTCTTTATTTTTTTCGTACCTTATGATAGCTTGCTATGTTTCTTCTATATTTTTATTCTTAAGGTGGTATTTAAGTCCTTTACAACCTGCTACCTTTATTGATAACAAAATGGAAGCTTATTTGTTTCATCCCTTTGAAACTAACAAAGGATTTGTCAAGTCTGATGTTAAAAAAAAAAAAAAGCCATCTTTATCTCTTTGGCAAAGATTCACTGCTGCATTTGCGAATCTCCTCTCCAGTACTTTTCCTGGGACTGACAGTTTTTTGGTCTGTTTCACTGGCTGCTGTAACATGTTCCCTTACACTGTCTCATTCCCAGTGGTTTGGTAGCAAGTCTGAGATGAATAAGTCATGGCGAACTAACTAGAGTTAACACTTGGAGCCCTTCACACTCTCCCTCTACCCTTGTAAAGGCTACGTCACATCTTTTGCCTGTTGCAGAGAGCCAGTAATAAGTATTACTCTAATACTTATTCATCTGTCTACAAGTGGAGATTGTGAGACCTTTGTGAATGTAATACATGGCTGCCGTAACTAGAATTGTCTCTGCAATCCCATTCCCCTTGACAAGTTTACTCTGTTTAACTTTTCTGATATCTAAAGGACAGATTTCTGGTTAGGAAAAAGAGAAAGTGAATGTTAATAAGCAACATTTGAATCAATTCTCTCAAGCTTTACCCAAACCACTCAACTATCTTATTGCTAATAAGAATGCTATCAACTCTTTTCAGATGGAAGTCCTTTGGACTGGTGCCTTACAGATCAACCTTGAGAACAATTTAATGTGACTGGGCTTTTATTGTTTTCAGTTCCTTCAAAGGCAAATATTTACTACATTTGATACTTTGTCTCTACTCAACTGATTTTTTAAAAAGGCAAGGTCTTTTTGAGCACTTTATTTTTTCTGAAGTACTCTGAAAAGTATTCTGTTTTGCAATGCTCTTCATAATGTTCCATCTGTTCTGATTTTTCAGGTTTTTTTTTTTAAATTTCCTCAAAAAATTCAATGAAAAAAAGGTAAAGGCTTCATTGCCAGTAAATTTTTGTTTCTCTTCTTTCTGGGAAAGAGCCAGTTTGAGTTTAAAAATAGACCTGAGAAATGTCTACAGCTTGAGATTCATTCAACCCACTAATATTTGCTCTGGAATAATAAGGAGATTTGATACATCTGAACTAAAATGATTCCCATATTTGTCACCTTTCCATTTCAGATCAAATAAAACACCATAGCAGCCCTTCTGTCAAAGAAAACATTGTGTTAACCACCTCCTCTCTTATTTTTAATTTATCCTGAAAAAATGTAAAGTTTGCAATTTAGATAATTCTTTGTCCCATATTAAACATTTATCAACTGATGCTATTTATAATTAATTTTTAATAGCTATTATTATGCTCTTAACATCAGATATCCACTGGGATAAAAATACTGTAGCAAGAAAAAAATGACTTTAAAGTTTAACACTTTTCAAAAGAAGACATAGAGATGGCAAACAAATATGTGAAGATTCTCAACTTCACTAGTTATAAGGGTAATGCAAATCAAAACCACAATGAGATACCACTTCACACTTGTTAGAATGGCTATTATCAATAAACAAGAAATAACAAGTGTTGGAAAGGATGTGGAGAAAAAGTAACCCTGGTACACTGCTTGTGGGAATGGAAATTGGTGCAGCTATTATGGAAAAGAGTATGGAGGTTCCTGAGAAATTAAGAATAGAATTACCATATGACTCAGCAATCCCTCTTCTGGATATCTACCTGAAAAATTTGAAAACACTTATTCATAAAGATATATGTATCCTTATGATCATTGCAGCATTATTCACAGTAGCCAAAACACAGAAACAATGTAAGTGTCCTTTGACCAGTGCTTGAATAAAGAAGATATGAAAGGAAGAAGACGCTGCCACAAGACACACAATAGACACAATAATACACACAATACACACACACACACACACACACACTAGATTACTACTCAGGCATTAAAAGATGAAATGTTGCCATTTGTGACAACACGGATGGACCTTGAGAATATCATGCTAAGTAAAATAAGTCAGATGGAAAAAGACAAGAATCATATGATTTCATTCACGTGTGGGAAATAAAACAAAAAGCAGCAAATGAACAAACAAAACAAATAAACTTATAGATACAGACAACAGAATGGTGGTGACCAGATGGGAAAGGGGCTGTGGGGAGGATGAAGAGAGTAAAGGGGGTCAAATACATGGTTGACAAAAAGAGACTAGACTTTGGATGGTAAGCACTCGATGGATTATACAGATGTTGATACAGATGTTTTATTATTAAGTTGTACACCTGAAACTTAACATATGTTATTAACCAATGTTGCCCCAATAAATTTAATTACAATTTTAAAGATTAAAAAATTTAAAGTTAAATCAATACTATTGAGGTATAATTGACATACAATAAAATTAACAAAATTTAAGTGTACAATCAATGAATTATTATAAGCACATACATTTGTTAACTACCCTTACAATTAAGGCATAATACATTTCCACCAAACCAAAAGGTTTCCTTCTGCCCCTTTACAATTCTCTTCCTATCGTTGGCACCAGGCAACCACTGATCTGCTTTCAGTAATTCTAGTTTTCTTTTTGACTTTCTCTTTGACTTTTCTAGAAAGTTATAAAAGTATAATCACACAGTGTGTGGTCTTTTATATCTGCCTTCTTTTACTTAGCATAACACTTTTGGGATTCACCCTTGTTGTTGTGTGTATCAGTAGTATGTCCCTTTTTATTGCTGAGTAGTATTTTGTTGTGTGGATATAGCACAAGTTTTCTATTCATTCACAAGTTAACGAACATTAGGGTGTTTTCGGTTTTTGACTATTATTAATAGAGCTGTTAGGAACAGTCAGGTACAAGTCCTTGGATGAAATATGTTTTCATTTCTCTTGGGTGAATATCCAGGAATGGAATTTCTAGGTCCGATGCTAAGTGTATGTTTAACTTTATAAGAAACAGCCAAATTGTCTTCCAAAGTAAATGTACCATTTTGAATTCTCATCAGCAGCGCGCAAACAATGTGGTTGTTCCACATCCTTGTCAATTCTTGGTATTGATGGTCTTTTTTATATTAACCATTTTAGTGCTTGTGTAGTGGTATTTCATTGCTATTTTAATTTGCATTTCCTTAATGACTAATGGTATTAAACATCTTTTTAAGCACTTATTTGCTATGTTCTTCTTTGGTGAGATATCTATTCAAATCTTTTGCCTATTTTTAAAAAATCAGGTTACATTCTTTTTACTGAGATTTAAGAGTGTTTTTTTTTTTTAAATTCTGGATACAAGCCTTTCATCAGACATATATTTTGAAAAGTTCTTCTTCCAAAAGAATGACTTAATTTAGCTAAATATCAGAGGATTTCTGGTAAGCTGATAAGTCCAAAATAAGGGACTTGAATTTCTAATATCAAATTAAAATTCTAGATATTAATACATTGATACTTTGATATTGTCTCAGGGACAATGTAAAAAGATCTCTGTAATAAAATGATTTGGATGCTTTGCCCTAGAAGTAGTTCATCTATACCTACAAAATCAATTCTAAAGGTGCCATGGGTAAATCGCCCATATAAACTGTTTTCAGAGTGGAGCAAATATCCATCTTCCCCACAGCAGAGATGAATTTAAATTATGGCAACTCTAATGCTTAAAGACGTAGAGGGTACTCTAGGAAGAGGGGTGGATAAAGGACATTTAGGTAGGCAAGCTTCTGTGTGTCCTCTTCTAGTTTCTGTCTTATTCTTTCTTAAAATAAAATTTTCCGCTCTTTATTTGTAACTTTTTATTTTGATATAATTTCAAATGTACAGAAAAGTTACCAAAACAATACAAGGAACTCTCATATACTCTTTACCCAGATTCACCAATTTTTACATTATGCCCCAACTTAAATAAATGTAACTTTTAATTTTTTTAATTCAGAAAAAAACTAAGGTCTGGTTCTTGTGAAGTTTTTATTTCATTTATCTCTAGCCTAAGTGGTAGAAAAAGTAGTCATTAACACTTTCATCTCATAGCCTGGAGACTGAGACACAGAGAATTCTGTCACAGAACTCTGCAGACCCAGCACTATCTGTGGCCACCATAATGAAGCCATTCACCATTCAGCTTTGTAGTCTAGCTGTGCAGCCCATTTCTTGACCTCTTCCTGGTACTCTGGTTCTTCCTTAAAACCCTTGCACTTGATTCTTGTTTTGATAACTGATATTGCTCTATATTGCTCTTATTATCCTGATCTTTGATGAGTCCTCTACTATTGGTCATTCTGGAAAACAGCAGTTCAGCCTATTAGGGAACTGAACCTGGTATCCTGCTTTGCCTCAGCCCTAATAGCAGGCAACTGGACAAGCCGTAGTATTTTCAAGTCTACACAGCTGGTGGTGGCAGGTATTTTGGTACCTAGAATCAGAGAACCATGACATATTAGTGCCAAAAGGACCTTGAGATCATTCAGTACAACTCTCAGATCAGGACACTGAGTCCCCAAGAGATTTAATATTTTATCCAAGATCACACAGTGAGTTAGTAACAAAGGCATGACTAAAATTCTAGTTTCATGCTTCTTCTTCCCTACAGTATACTACTGCCTCAGATTTTTATGACTACTAGTAATTAATTATATTTGTTTATATATTTATTGAGCATGTATGATATGTATGAGGTATACAAGAGCACTTACTTTCTAGCAGAGGAATAGATAATTTAAAATAATTATGCACAGTAAAAAACAACAGAGTGGTTCCTCGAAAAATTAAACATAGAATTACCATCAAGTCCACTTCTGGAACTGAAAGCGGGGACTCAAACAGATATCTGTACACTGTATTAGTCAGTTCGGGCTGCCATAACAAAATACTTCAGACTGGGTGCCTTAAACCACAGAAATTTATTTCCTCACAGTTCTGGAAGTGAGAAGCCCAAGATCAAGATGCTTTCAGAGTTGGTTTCTGGTGAGATCGCTCTTTCTGGCTTATAGACAGCTCTTTTCCTGCTGTGTCCTCACATGGCCTATTCTCTGTGAATGCAGAGAGCTCGATCTCTGGTGTCTCTTTTCTTTTAAGGACAGCAGAACTATGAGATTCGGGCCCCACCCTTATAACCTCGTTTAAGCTTAATTACCTCCTAAAGCCCCTACCTCTAAATATAGTCACACTGGGGGCTAGGGCTTTAACATATAAATTTTGTGAAGACACAATTCACTCTGTAACATATACCAATGTTCATAGCAGCATCAGTCGCAATAGCCAAAAGGTAGAAACAACTTAAATGTCCATTGACAGATAAATGGATAATCAAAATGTGGTATATACTTACGATAGAAAATTGTTCAGCCTTAAAAAGGACAGAAATTCTGACACATGCTGCAACAGGGATGAGCCTTGATGATATTATGCTAAATGAAGTAATCCAGACACAAAATAACAGATATCGTATGATTCTACCTATATGTGGTACCTGGAGTAAACAAGTTCATGGAGACAGAGTTCGGTGGTGGTTTTCAGAGGTCGGGGAGAAGGTAAAATGGGGAGTTATTGTTTAATTAGTACAGGGTTTCAGTTTGGGATGATGAAAAAATTTGTGGAGATAGATGGTGATGATTGCACAACAATGTGAAAATACTTAATGCCAGTGAACTGTACAATTAAAATGGTTAAATGTAAGTTTTATGTTATGTATATTTTATCACAATAAAACAAAAAAGTAACTTGAGCTTAAGTACGTGGCCATGATACTGAGAAACTGGATTTGCTCTTCCACTTTAAATCAAGACACAAGACAAAATGTGAAGTAATGGTTTTCAGACATTGGGCACATGAAATCTTGGACAATAATCCCTCATAGAAAAGAAATAAATGAGATGAGCCCTATGACTGACCTAGTTTAGTGCCGATAGTTTCCAGGCTAGAGCACAGGGAGGAAAAACCCAAACAAAGCCCAGCAATCTCCCTGAGTTGAGTAGCCAGAGCTGAGAATTTGGAGAGACAGAATTCACAGGGCAGAGAGATAGAGGGGAGAGAGCTGCACAGAGAGAGAGGGAGGGAGGATTCTGTAAAACTAGGGTTCTTTTTCAGTCTTCAGTTAATATTAACCAGACACATGAATGAGGAACCTACCCAACTAAGAAAAAAGACTCATTGGAAAGGAGCAGACAGACAATCTTCAGATTTTACACAGGGTCAGGAATAATTCATGTTTCCAATAGGCAAAGTGGAAAAACTTTGTGCTATACCAATCATTAAGAACAGTGCTCAGAAGGGTATCATTTTGGTATGGCCAAACTCACAACCCTCGTCTAATCATGAAAAAGAAACATCAGATGAAATCCAATTGAGGGGTATCCTACAATATACCTAACCAGAACAGTAGTGCCCCCTTATCCATTGTTTCACGTTCCATGGTTGCAGTCCGAAATAAACAAATGTAAAATTCCAGAAATAAACAAATCGTGAGTTTTAAATTGTGTGCCATTCTGAGTAGTGTGATGAAATCTCAAGTCCTCCTGCTCTGTCCCACCCGGGACATGAATCATCCCTTTGTCCAGCATATCCTTGTGTTACACACTACCTGCCTGTTAGTCACTTAGCCATTTCAGTTATCAGATTGACTGTTGTACTTGTGTTCAGGAAACTCTTATTTTACTTAAAGATACAACATCCACAGAACTGTTATAGCAAGTGTTATAATTGTTCTATTTTATTGTTAGTTATTGTTGCTAATCTCTTACTATGACTAATTTATAAATTAAACTTTTCCATAGGTATGTATGTATAGGGAAAAACATAGGATATAAAAAAAATAAAACAAACATAGGATATATAGGGTTTAGTACTATATGCAGGTTCAGGCATCCACTAGGCGGTCTTGGAAAGTATCCCCTGGAGATAAGAGGGGACTACTATACTCCTGAAAACTTTCAAGATCATCAAAAACAACAAAAGTCTGAGAAATTATCATAGCTAAGGAGACATGACACCTAAATGTAATTTAGTGTACTGAATAGGATCCTGAAACAGAGAAAGGATATTAGAGAAGACTAAAGAAATCTGAATAAACTATAGACTTTAGCTAATAATAATGTATAAATATCAACTCACTAATTGCAAAAAATATATACCATACTAATGTAGAATGTTTGTAATAGGGAAAACTGGATGTAGGGTAGGGGATGAGTAGAATGGGTAACATGAGAATGCTCAGGGCTATTGCATTAGTTTTCTAAGGTGTCATAGCAAAATACCACAGACTGGGTGGCTTAAACAACAGAAATTAATTTTCTCACAGTTCTGGAGGTAAGAAGTCCAAGAACAAGGTAACTTCAGGTTTGGTTTCTGGTGAGATCTCTCTTCCTGGCTTGTAGACAGCTGCCTTCTCATGGTGTCCTCACTTCACCTTTCCTCTGTGCATGCGTGTGGAAATAGATTGATTTCTGGTGTCTCTTCCTCTTCTTATAAGGACACCATACTATTGGATGAGGGCCTCACTCTTATAACTTCGTTTAATCTTAATACATTAAAGGTTCTATCTCCAAATACAATTATGTTGGGAGTAAGAGCTTTAACATATAAACTTTGGGAGTAAATAATTCAGTTTATAACAAAGAAGATGAGAGAACAAAAAATTTTTTTGAAGAAATGATGGCTGAAAATTTTCCAAATCTGTTGAATATTCTAAACCCACAGACCCAAGAAGCTCAACAAACCTAAGTACAAGAAACAGAGAGAACACATCAAAGCACATCATAATCAAATTGTTCAAAACCCGTAAAAAGAGAACAATCTTATAAGCTGCCGGAAAAAAAAATATATTATATACAGAGTAAACAAATATAAAAATGACAGTAGGCCAGTAAACGTATCAGAAAAAATGTAAGCCAGAAGACAGTGAAACACCATCTTTAAAGTAATGACAGAAAAATACTGTTGTCTTAGAATTTTATACCCAGTGAAAACATCTTTCAAAGTCATAGGCCAAATAAAGACTTCTTAGCTATACGAAAGCTGAAGATTTCCACCAGTAGATCTATACTACAAAGAATAGTAAAAGAAGTCCTTCAGGCAGAAGGAAAATATTACCAGCCGAATTACACAAAGGAAAGAACATCAGAAATAACTGCGTGGGTAGTTATAAAAGAATTTTTTGGCTGTTACTTTTTAAAAATCTCTTTAAAATGTAATTAATCATTTAAAGTAAAAATAATAATATATTATTGGTTTATAATAAGTTAATTATAATAAAAGTAAGTTCAGAGTGATGCTATGGGAATAACCTAAAGGTATAAAATAGGGAGAGCTGCAAGAATTCTAATGAAAACTGCTTATTCCCTCAGAGAGCTTATAAAACAAACCACTTTTCATCAGTTTGATCACGAAGCAAGATGATTATGCTTCTTAGATCTTTTTACTACTTGTTATAGCCTTAGTATAGCGATACCTAGGGTCATAATTCCTCTGGGAATAAGACTTAAAAGTTAGAGGCAGATATTTGATTAGAGGGAACATTTATCAGCATAGCTAACTCTAATGCCCTTTCTCACCCAACTCAAGCTAGAGGGACAGAGGGAAAAAATGGACACAATAGGCTAGGTTAAAGAAGAGATAAAAGGCCTAGGTTTGTTAAATGGTTTGGATATTTCCTTATTCCCACATGTGCTCTTATTGGAAGTCTCACCTTGGGTCACTTATTTATAGCCTTATCTTATTTGTGTTTTTCCTCAGAATATGGGTCTCATTTCCTTGAGTAGAAGACAGACTCCTTGATGGAAGAGATCCTACTTGTACTTCTCTGAAAGTACAGCAACTAGTCCACGTCAGGTGTGGCAAAATGAATAAGGAAAAAAAGTGCTTTATATTTATGTAAACATAAATGAGTTAAAGTGATTGTCTATTGGGATCAGGGAAGGTTGGAGAGGAGATGGAAAAAAATCAGTTATGGCTTAGAACCTGTTTATTTTTTTTCAGCTTTATTGATATATAATCGACAAATAAAATTATATTTAAAGTATACATCATGATGATTTGATACATGTATACATTGTGAAAGGATAAAATATGTTGTTGACATATTAAACAAGCAAGTATCAAGATAATGCAATGTGTAGAAAGATGTTCGTCAAGCTGAGTGATGTGATTTTAGATTTTTTTTCTTGTTTGCTTTTTTGCATATTCTACTTTCTTTACAAAATACATGTTTTATTTATAAAACTAGGAAAAATATATGAGTGTTTTTTTTTTTTAATTGAATGAAATTCTGGATTCTCACTGAGAATTTCTACACTCAGGAGACTTCAAAATTTTTACCTGTCCTCACTGGCTCACAATCTTTCTTATCTGGGGAGGGGGATATGGACACATTCCCTTCAATAGAAGATAAACTACTCTTCAAAGAATCCGGGCACCGCTTGAGAAAACAAGGCTAAGGAATCCTCAAGAAACCAAGAGAGAAGCCTCAGGAACATTAAAAACAACCTAATGGTTCAACATTATGGGATTTTAAAAGTAAATTATAGTACCTCCAGATAATTGGAATATTTGCAGCCATTAAAATCTATGGTTTATATAGAGTATTTACTAACATGGGAAAATGCTCAAATTTTAACATTATATTTAAAAAGTTATATGCTGTATTATGCTATTTGAAAAGACAATTATATATGTAATTTAATTTCCAAAAGGAACTAGATCCAAATATTCATAAACATTATCCCTGGGTAATAAAAATATGAATAATTTTGGCTTCTTTACCACTTTCTCTATTTTCAAAAATTTCTACTATGACTTACTTTTATAATTAGAATACATACAATGTTATTATTGTAATTATTTTTAAAGAAATTGGTTTAGAGGACTGGAGAGAGGTTCATGGCACAGGCTCAGAAGCAGACAGTCTGGGGGTAAATCCTGGTTCTGCCATGCTGGCAAGTCACTGTCCCTCTGTGTAATGATAGTCACATTATAGAGTGGTTGCAAGATTAAATGTATTAAAATTTCATAATAAAGTGTTTAATATAGTGTCTGGCATATGGTAAGCGTCCACAAAGTTAATCTATTATTACTGTTATTAATATTATAGGTTGAAAGTTCCAGCCTCCTACCTATTTACAAGTTCAGCTATTTCAATAAGGCTATTTTCTGAACATAATTACAGATCTCCAAGACTCAGTGGAGCCTGAATACAATATTTATTGTAAAAAAAAAAACCTAATAATTTCCTCAAGCATCAGGTGTTTAGTTTACTGAATTAAGAAATGAAGAGCAAACGAGTTAGAGACCAGCCTGTGTCTTCTTTTCCTTTTTTTATGGTTGTAATGCTGCAGGTGCAATCACTGAGTTATCCCTGTTTATTCAAAGACTAGAAAGGTAAAGGGAATCCTCTGAATTTTTCTTTGATGAGCTCCAAATTTAAAGCTGTATCTCCACCTCTCAGAGTTTGGTTCAATCTCGTGATCCAAATTTGGGTGAAGAGATTCCATGCCCAAGATTACCCAGCTAATAAGAGGCCAATGTGGGATTTGAACTTAGGTCTATCTGCCTTCACACTTAGGGTTTAACTTGTATCTTATGATACCTTCTAACTGGATGAAGAAAAGCTTCAAGAAAGCCATTTTAATCATCAATACCCAATAGTGGGACATAGAGAGGATAAGTTTGTTTCTCCTTTCTCATTCTTAAATGTC
Organism: Pteropus medius; assembly: GCF_902729225.1. Classification (NCBI taxonomy): domain Eukaryota; kingdom Metazoa; phylum Chordata; class Mammalia; order Chiroptera; family Pteropodidae; genus Pteropus; species Pteropus medius. Next base: position 31,765,808 of record NW_024354875.1, read on the forward strand.
ATCAACATAGAACAAACCAAGATCTAGCATCACATCAGTGCAAAGATCAGTTCCTGACTCTAAAACAGAGCATGGAACAAAGGGACCTACTTTCTTCATAAAACAGAGAATGAGTTATAAAAAGAGGCCCCATGTGCACCATGAATCAGGCTAAAAATCTGTGTCCCAGTGTCATTATCTCAGGGAAAGTAATCTTGTCAGTTGAGGCAGAAACTCCAGGTGAATGCTTGGCTTGGAAAGGGAGGGGTAACTTGGTTCTGTAAGAGCCCGGAGTTTCCTTAGTTCTTGCAGCACTTAGTCTGTGTTACAATCCCTATCTGTCTGTCTGTCTGTCGTCTGTACCCCTGCCTGCCTAGTAGTAATCACTTTCACGAGTCTTGTTCCTACTTAAAAACTGGAATGCCACCACCTCTGTGAAGCCTGCTCCTTCCCTCTGGGGACAGCTAAACATTCCCTCCCCTGCTGAGCTTACCAGCTCTGGGCCTGTTCTTAAAAACATTGCTTCTCACACTGTGTATTGTTGTTCTCTGTTTTGTCACATCTTGATTAATTCGTTGAGGTCAAAGGTTACAATTTTTTTTTAGGGTTGATAGGTGACTAAACAGAGATGATGTAAATAAAGTGATAGTATCTGGTACATAACAGGTACTCAATATATGTTCTCCCACTTCATTGGTTCTGCCACTTATAGACCCAGTACTCAGTGTAATTCCTTCAAGGTCACAATTACTAAACAGATTTTTCTTGAATAAATGAATGAGTAAATTAACAAATGCATTCCACTTTCTGCTTTGAGGGCAGGCATCACATCTTATGCTGATCTACATCTCCTGGAATATTTTCTTCCTTTTATTTATATCCTCTATCCAGAAATATCTATCCTATATACAGAAATATCTATAACAAAACTAGTCATATGACTGGATAAAGTAAATAACTTGATTGTCTTTAGTTGAAAAGGATATTGATAGATTGAACATTTACCTCTGGGACAGTTACAGAAAACAGGTTTTCTATTGTCTGTTTCATCTTTAATAGAGTGAGATTGCCAGGGGTCTCAGAGACAGAGCTTTTGGTCTCTCTCGTAAAATTTTAGCTTAACCCACTTGCCAAAGAGAGGGCTGTTTTCCTCCCTCCCTCCCTCCGTTCCTTCCTTCCTTCCTTCCTTCCTTCCTTCCTTCTTCCTTCCTTCCTTCTTCCTTCCTTCCTTCCTTCCTTCCTTCCTTCTTTTCCTTCTTTCTTTCTTACAGTTAATCAATATAAACTCCAGAAGAATAGGCATTCCAAAAGTGAGAACCCTGATGAAATCCAAGCATTTACTGTTATGATCATAAGTAAGGCCTGGAAAGTCTCATTTATTTTCACGTCCCAGTGCCAGTCTAGGATTTAATGCGTTTGAGGTATTCCAAAAGCACTTATTTAATAAATAAAGTCCCTTTTATGGAAATAAAAAGGAGGAAAGTGATAAACTCTACAGTGTAATTTTGCAATGGTCTGTGACTCTAAAGCCACAGTACGGAGGAGAAATGAGAAAATAATAATTCACATATTGACATAGCATTATACAATTGTAAAAGCATTTTCCCACTTGTTATATAGTATTATTTACATAGCATTAATTGAGCCCCTACTGTATAATAGGTGATTTAAATACTATTGTGTTTAATCCTGACAACAAATCTTGAAATATTATGATAGTGTCCATTTTATGTTTGGAAAAAAAAAATTTAGAGGGGCTCAATAACTTGTCCAATGTCACAGACTAATATTGATTTCTCCCTGCTTCTGTCCCCCCATTAAAATGTGAGCTTCACAGGGGAAGTATCTTTGACACTGAGAATAGTACCTGCCACATAGTAGATGCTAAATAAATATTTGTTGCAGTCAACCACGTTGGCTGACTCTAGAAGCCTTTACTCTGCTCATAATGTCACCTGCTATTCTTTAAAATGGTGTTTTGAAGCATCCAGAGACAATGGTACACTTCTTTACACAATGAAGAACTGAGGTCTAGGGAAATAAAATTAATTTGTATATAGCTAACAAGAGTGACTGGGCCAGGGCTAGAACTCAAGGTTCTGGATTCCTAGCTGTTTTTCTTTTGGCTAGTCTGCATGGAGGCCATGAGGCTAAGATAAGTTGTGGGCTACTTCTTATTTCATAAAGGTCCAGGGAGCCTGGCCTGGAGAGAAACAGTTAAGAAAGAGTGACATCCAAAAGTTTTTGCCTAGAAAACAAAAGGTAACCTGATGCTGGAAGAAAGTAATGTTCCCACAATAGATGGATGGACATTTTGGGGTTATCTTTTTATTACACCAGAATCTGATGTTTTGAGGCAGGGCTAGTCTTGTGGTAAATCCTAACCAAGCAGCTGCAGCCCGATAGTAGCTACTTCATCACACAATTGGTTTTCTTCTAATCATATCACTTCATGTGGTCATGGGCCTTGAACCTATCAATAAAGAGATATGTCTTCAATTAAACATCTTAAAGTTATACAGATATCATATATGTGTGTATGTGTGTGTACATATATATATATACACATATGTACACACACATACACACATATATGATATATATACACATATGTACACACACATACACACATATATATATATACACACACACATATAAATAGTTGCCAAATATTTTTTCTTCTTTATTCATTTTATTTTTAATGCCAAAGAAAATGTCTATGCATATCCCACCATTAATATAAGTCAGTAGCTATGGCAACTCCTCTATTTGTTACTCAACTGGGTATGTCCCTATGCTAGATATACTGTAAAATGAATAAGTAAATATGCACATAAATTAATAAGTAAAAGTTCACAATATTCTATACATTAAAAAGGCCATATAAAAGTAGACAAACACATAGGAAGCCCGCAGACTATCAAATAAATCTATTATAGATAATAATGGACAATGGAGTATTTATAGCTATATAGATCAGGGAATAGCCCATCTAAATGTCATTCCTTCCTTGCTTTCAGGCTCTTTATCTTCTTTCTTCTTTCCTTTTTTCCTTCCTTCCTTCATCTCTGAGTATTTTGCCTATTAATCTTTTTAAAACATCAAAATTTGACTGGAGATAAACCAGAGCCTATACTGGTTACATCCACCTTTGGAATCCCCAAACCTAAGTTTCTGGCAACAGCCAGCAGAAAAGCCATACGAACCAGTCCTGGCGGGGAAAGATGTCATCAACCTCAGCAACAGCTTACGTGCTGACAAAGCCCCAACAAAGGAGATTATATGTGGTCATAATAGTCACAGAGATATTTATGCCTTTTGCAGGTGACCTTCTGGTCCCTGGATTCTCACACTGAGTCTGGTGTATGCCCTGGCAAAGCTCACTCTGAGAATGCCCTGGAAAACTGGTGCCGTGTTTTTCTTGGCTATTGTTCCTCTCCTCATCTCCCCACTTAATAACTCCACATTGTACAGTGAAATAAATACTTGGCAAGGTAAGAAAGAAATCAAGTCTGGATGCCAGGGGCGGCTCCTGTCATTGGAAGGGATCTGTGATTTTCTCTTGCCCTTCTCGCTCCTCAGTGCACTTTTGCTCTCCACTAATTTTTCCATCTTATACATCTTTTATTGTTTTCTAAATATAGACATGCTAAAACCTCAGTGGAAAGACCATCTATTGAAATGAGAGTGATAGCAAGTAATGTGCCCAGTAGGCAAGTTGCAAAACAAATAGAGGGTTCACTCAGCACTTTTGCTTCTGCTGCACAAAAGAACCCAAATAAGGCTCCTGGAAACATGGGTTGAGTAATCAAGTCTTTTTCCTGGATGTACAACAGCACAGCTTTGGGAGATAACGAATTCAGCTCGTGTAATTGTACACCCGTCTAGAAGAGCAAAAGGAAGCACAAAAAGAGAGAAAAGGAGAGAGGGCCAAACTTTTAACTGCTTGCCCTCCTTCTGCACCTGCCATGACTTGCAAGCATAATATTATGTCCCAGCTGGCCACTTGTCCTGAATTCTGAGACCCCAAGACGCCCATTGCCCTTGGAATTAAAGAATTATAAATGGAATTTTTGCACCTGCGAATTAAAAAAAAAAAAAAAAGATAGTGAGAGGACTTAGAAGAGTCTTTGAAACATTTCTATCACTCTTGTCAGGCTATGTTTTCTGCCCCTGGTGAATGCTAACCAGACATATGAGTAAGGACTCCTGAGGACCATTTGGCTGTTTCACTGAAATTAATTTTGGTTCCTACAGATTAACCATAAAGACATGCATTGACTGCAGGTGCGCCAAAGCCAGAGTTAGGAGCAAACCCAGCAAATTTTGCAGAGATGGTTACTGATTCCTGCAAAATTAATTTAAATTGAAATAGGATAAGAACATATGGAAAGAATCAATCATTCCCCATTTTGAGTGAATACTATTTTAGCATGCATAGATTTCTCATAGAATTTCCTTCATTTCCCTTAAGGGTTGGGATGTACTCACACACTAAGTCTCTTTGCAAGAGAAGATTTTTTTTTTTTCCCCAGGAAAGAGGAGATAGGTGTTTCATAAATCTTTTTTCTTGTCTAGTGCTAAAACACACATCTGGGCTCCATAGACACTGATAAAAGCCCTTCCAGAAAACACAACTCTGTTCCTGAGGTAATTATGCTTTCCTAGTGTCTGGACAGTGACTCTGGCTTCCATTTAGAATAAGAGCTGGGCCCACTTATTATGCATGTCCACATGAACTGGACAGTTTATATAATTTGAATGTGAAATGAGGAGAAAGCATAGAGGCAATGGCAATAGAATGGAAAATATAAAAGAAAAATATTTTTCAAGCGTTTGGAAGGAAATGACTACATTAACAAAAATCCCACAGCTACATGTTCACACTCCTGTACTCCTATTTCATGTGCAAAGCCATTTCCAAAGTTCAGCTCTAGTTTCTCTTGAGGAGAATAAAACAGAGGTGGGCATACCTATTTGAAGGGAATGGTTTTAGGGCAGGAGCTACACCAATGTCATTTCTTCTCCGTAGACATTCTTCTAATACTATTTATAGTTTATTTACCTAAGCTACTTATACCTTATATAGCAAATATTGAATACAGCATTATTGATATAAATCCTCATCCACATCAACCACAGATATTTACTGATATTTATTTAATGATATTTATTCATTCCTTATTCAGCATTTATGGATTAAGATTCTCTTCTGTACCAGGTATTATTAGGCACAGGGTAGGGGAGGATACAAAGAAGAACAAAGACTAGTCTCTATTCTTGAACATCACATAAATTTAAGGATGAAACCAACACGTAAACCCCTAAATTTAAATATACCAACATTGTTTGTGAAAAAAATAATCTGATTTTTTTTTTTCTCTTTCACTTTGGATTTATTTTCACATATCTTTATTGGACATATATTATGTGCCAGACAGTATGCTAGAAACCGGGGATATAAATTTGGATACAAAAATTCAAAGAAGAATTTCAAAACAACATTCCACAGTTCGAGGGACAGCAGGATAGAAGTTAGAAGACATCTATTTGTAATATCTGTGCCAATGGAGGTGGAGCAGAGAATTCAGAAAATTAAAAAAAAAAAAAAAATTCATTCCTACGTGGCTTTGGAAGAGATCTTAAATTTTGTGGAGAGCAGGGGAATAGGGAGTGGTGAGGAACTGATGACTGTCTAATTCAACTTTCCTCAGGCTAATGTTATAACTAATCCCTGTTCCCCGAGCATTCATCAGCTGGGGTGGGGGCCCAGTGGGGAAGATGAAATATCCAGATTCCAGTAATCAGGATTCAAACATTAATTGGATAAAGTCCACAAAAGAGATCATCTGGAGTTGGCTATATAAATAATAAAAAGCAGGGATAAAAGGAGACATGGGATAGCCAAAAAAGGGTCCTTGAGAGAAAAAGAAAGCTGGGGGAGAGTAAAATAAAAGACAAAATCAGATAGTACCAGACCAAAACAGCAACACTCTTCATCCGACCTTGCCGACCAGAATCCTGGTGTAAGCACTTAACCATTGGTATAATCAGTTTATGTGCTCCATCTCCCTGGCTAAGCCCTGGGGGGCTGTGACTGTTCTGGTCACCTGTATCTCCAAATCTCAGAGAGCCCAGAGTTGGCCCTTAACAAGTGTGGTTTAAACAGATAAGAAAATGAATTAAGTGAAGGAGATAATAGAAATAAACATGTACGTGTGTTCTGTACATAGGAGACTTCTGCCATAAATTTTAGTGTGTTGTGTTTTCATTTTCATCCATTTCAGAGTAATTTCTGATTTCTTCTTTGACTCATCGGTTATTTAGGCATGTGGTATGTAATTTCTACACATTTGTAAGTTTCCCAGATTTTCCATAGGAAAATGATAATGTTAAACTGCTGCAGTTTGGGGGGCCCAAGAAAAACACCATTTGGAGAGGACACAAGGACACAGATTAGCATAAACACGAGGTTTCTTGGTGACCTTGACTCAGGACTAACTTATATTTCTCACCTATAATTTGGAAAGATATGTCCAATCACACATAGTTGCAGACACAGAGAGGTATGGAATGTAGCAGAGTCAGGATTCCGGGCAGACCACAGAGCATCGTGGTTTGGAGCTTAGGTTCAAATTCCTATTCTGCCATTTTTTGGCTCTATGATTTTTGGAAAGGGAATTTAATTTCTCTAGGTTCTAATTTCCTCATTTGTAAAATGGGGATAACAGTAGTATCTATCCCATTAGGATGTTGTAATAATAGTAATAATTCACAGAAAACACGGAACCATAGGTAGCTTTCAATAAATGTTAGCCAGTATTTTTGTTAGCACTTCGAGGCTTGGAGTCTAAAGACTTTACTATCAAATATGCTGCTGCATTCCTGGGCCCCACTGTAAAAGAGCTGGAGCCAGACTTCCTGGGTTTGAATCCTGGCTCTCTCATGTAATAGCAATGCAACTTTTATCAGATTACTTAACTTTTCTGTGTCTCAGCATCCTCATCCCTAACAGGGGGTTCAGAAAGATCCTCACAAGGTTATTGTGAGTAGATAAATTAATATATGTAAAGCTCTTACAATAGTACCCTACACATGCTGAGTAGGGATCCGGTCCCAGCAATAATGAGGTTTAAATTTTTGTTAAGGATCAGACAACCAATACAGAGACAAACGAAACAGTTACCAATTGTGATAAGTGCTATAAAGACAATAAAATAAGGGGATGGGGAGAGGAAACTAAGAGGGATGCCTTTCCTGAGGAGTAAACATCTGAGCTGAGAGCTAAAGGAGAAAAAGGTGAAAAGGCCTGAGGAACATCCTAATCTCAACCTTGCCAAGAACTGAATGAAAACCTTCCAAGCAAAGGGAACAAAAGATGCAATGGCCAGAAGTGCATGTCAAGTTGAGTGCCTGACAATATTTGTAACTGTAACATTTCTTAACATAAGTATATCATGTTTACAGAAACATGGGATGGAATGATATAATATGATGAAACATGTGCTAAATACACATGCCTAAACCTTGCCTGGCATTTCATTGAACTACGCACATGTGCTACAGTGGTATACCAATGTGTAAAATTTTATGTAAGGGGACATGTGTGGACCTGAATTTTTATAAAAGACTAATGCAGACCAGACTTAAACCTTCCTAATTAATGATACATTTAAGATATTCAAATAAAAGCACAGAAGAGACAAAGGACTCTTATTTTTAGGCTTACACAAACCCAAATTTACCTGGCAGCACAAATTGATGACAACTTGTTTCCAACATTTTTGAAATTTTGATATGTAACACATTTCGGTGTGCATGTTGCATTTTAGCAGAATGTTTTTAGAAATATATATATATATTGTTTTATATATATATATTCTAATGTTTTTAGAAATATGTATATATATTTCTAACATAGGAAGAAATGTCTGTGGAACCCCTAAGGTAAGTTCACTAAATTCTTAGTGTCACAGAACAGTTTGAAAAGCACTGCTGCTAAAAGACCCCAGGTGGGAAAAAAATACTTTATCACTGTCCTCCATTCTCTCCCCATTGGATAGTTTTAGTTCATTCATTAGTTTAACATATTTATTGAGCCCTATGCTGGTTATTCTTCATCCCCTACTCCCTTCCTGCTCTGATCTATTCTCCACTCTTCTCTGCACTGCTTAGTGCCTGGGAGGTGGGGGGTGACCCCTAAGGGCTGCGTCATTCAGGATCCCCTGCCCTCAGGCTTTTGGTTTCCTGCAGCCAGTGAGAACACAGCAGGAGATCAAAGGCAAGTTTTCTCCATGCTTAGTTCCATGGTTCTGGGTCCTTTTATAACTAGAGTTCCTGTAGGTGATCCTCTAATGCACCCCCAGTGCTCATCAGCTCTAGTGACATAATTTCCTCCCCTCCTTTTTTTAGGCTGAGTATTAACTTCTCCTCTCTGTTCCTAGTCACTTGGTGTTTCAGCCTCCTTTGTGATTTCTTTAACCTGCTCACACTTCCGTAAATCATCCCTTCATAAACATCTATTCAAAATCCGAACTGAGTATATCTTCTTTTTCCTGCTAAGACCTTGACTTGAACAAGCCTCTGCTATGTTCTAGACCAATGCTATCCAATAAAAATATAATGGGAGTCACGTATATAATTTTTAACTTTCTAGTAGTAAAAAGAAACAGATAAATTAATTTAATAGTCTATTTTAACTCATCCAAATGTCATTCTAATGTGTGATGCACATAAAATTTGTTAATGAGATATTTTACATTCTCTTATTCATACATCAAAACATGATATGTATTTTACAGTTTGAGCTATAGCCACATTGCAAATGCCCAGTGGCCACATGTAGCTAGGGGCTACCTTACTGGATGGTGCAGTTCTAGATATGGATTAGGGACGGAGAGACAGAGATGAAAGATACTGTCCCTACAGTTGTGGAGTTGATGATCCAGTAAGAAAGTTGGACTAGCAAACCATTACAAACCAATGTACATAATAAGTGCGTAATTAGTGCTATGCACAGGATGCTATGGAAGTAGAGCTCTTTCTGCCAGTAGGATTTAGAGAGAGGAGGTAATAGGTAACACTTGAGTGGATCCTGAACGCTGATTAGAATTCTGCCAAGAAAACACGAGAGGAAAGGGCAATGCAAGCACACAGAAAATCCTTACCTTCCTACCTTCGCCAGCTACAGCAGCTCTTCTCTGCCTCTCCACTCAGGATGGACTTCCTGACCACCTAGTCTACA
>NW_024354875.1:31775041-31796560 GCF_902729225.1 Pteropus medius
GATGGACTTCCTGACCACCTAGTCTACACTTGGATCTCCCTAGTTATTCTGGTCCAGGTTTGGATAGATCTCTGCAGTCTTAGCATAGGGTCTGGGATGAAAAGTTTTCAAAGGAAACTAAACTAGGAAATAATGGGAGGGTGCTGGTGAGATACATGTGTGAGAATATCTATAAACAGACATGTTGAGAGAACCCAGATTCATCTTCTTAAGTAATGTAAATCTGGCCACCAATTGGCTGAGTTGGCTCAGGTACCTGGGCACAAAGCCTAGTTTTATTTTCCTCACCTCATCTGTTTTTTCTGCTATTCAATACATGTTGTCACTGGACAGATATTAAAATTCATTGTTCCTACCTTTTGATGCTTCTTTTGTTGTTGTTGTTGTTTTTCATCTCTTGTCCTTATATGAGCCTCATTTCTCTAATGGTTCTCTGAGGACTTCAGGCCCACCATCGACTTTCCCCAAAGTCTGTGTTTCATATGAAAATCCTACTGTCTTTAGCCAAATATGCCTGTCTTTTCCCATTTCAAAATGAAGACTCCCTAAAAGACAGCTCAAGAAGTTCTTATGTCCTGTCTTAGAGGGACTGCTGGTTCTTCACCCTTTGAACAGAGGATATAACTTAAGTGACATGAAGGAATGGTCACATCTTTCTTGCATAAGAGTACTACACACATATAACAATAACAAAACAGAATTGCCACCTTTCGAGCCAAGGGCCTGATGTGAGTTTCCTCTGATTCGCCTTAGCAAGTAATAAAGTACCCTACAGATCTCTTTCAGTGACTCCATAGTGCTTACTAGCTGGTGAGGATTTTTAAGGATACCAAAACAGTAATGGGAGAGGAAAGGAGGATAACTATTCTTAGATACTGAAAAAGAAGTATGCACTTAACTCAGGCAAACATTCTGGCGTCTTTTCGTATGAGCAGAGTTCTGATTTCCAGGAGGTTGGAGAGCTATGGCTGTTTACATCCTTTGTCTACAATAGTCAGATGGTATACACTGTAGTCTTATTTTCCTTGTCTCCTTCTTAAGTCAGCCATAAATCATTTTCAATGCCAAGCTTTCCACAAAAATTCCCTGTGGTTTCTTTCGGTTTCTCACTCCAACTATCACATTGCAATTCCCATTGGCAATTATGTCAGCATCTGTTCTCCATACCGGCACTATTTGCAAATACTTTGAGACCAAGTCCTTGATTACTACTCAAAAGTTCAACTTCTGTTTTCTCAGAGCCAAAACACATACTGTATTATACAGTTTAAATAGTTTCCAATCCTCATCTGGGCAGTGGGCTTCTTCAGTTCCTCCTGTTATTCATATTATTATTATTATTATTATTATTATTATTATTATTTTGCTCTTTATCCTTTTCTTTTAATTCACTCACTGTACGATGGTTAACTTTGGTTTTGAACACTGCTAACTTTGCCCTTCTGAGCTGTGCTTCATTCCCCGCTTACAAATTTCTTCCATCCATGATGTTGTGAACTCTGTGAATTCTTCACTCCCAAAGGCAATTTAGTGATGCCGTCTTTTTGTTTTTTTCTATGAGTGGTCAAAGTTAGATCTCAGTATGCTAGGAATCAAGCAATGATTGCACACAAAGACTCAATAACTCTTAAAAAGAAATTTCCATGGTTTACTTCTGGCTTTCTTTTGTCTCTCTGGCTTAAAACATCCACGGTTTGTTTGTAATGTATATGTGTGTACACGGTTTGTTTTTGTTTTTGTAAGAGAGTGTTGTATGTATAATTTGCTTTTGCTTTTGGTTTTATTTGTTATTTTAAAAAATAACTTGGTTGAACAGTTCTTCAACAGAATTGGGCGTGTCATTCTAAGCAATATCCACAATCAACATTTTGATGAGCTGCCCCTTTTGCATAGACACTGTGTTTCCGGACTTGTAAGAAAATATGTACTCATATGCTCCTATGTGTGTGGGTACACACCTACATTTGCAAAAGTAACATAGAAATTAAAACAACAAACTGGGGAAAATAGCAAACTCGGCAGACCAAGCAAGTCACATTTATACTATATAAAGAGCTCTCTTATAAAAGTTAATCAAAGATATGTCTGCATTATACTAAGACTAGAAGAAATCATGTAAATTATAAAGAAAATCACTAATAATATCCTTTTAGATAACTAATACCAATGCTACTATTAACTCTAATTTTAACATTTTTTGGGAAGGTTCTCCATGTGTCAGATACTACTCTATATGCTTTACATTTAGAATTTCATTTAATCCTTATAACAACTCTATAGATAGGTACTATATTATCCTGTTTACAGATGAGAGTGGTTAAGTGACTCGTCCATGATTGCACAGAGAGATAGATGGGAAAAAGCACAACGAAACGATTCACAGAAGATAAAATACAATCACAAATAAAAAAATGTTTAGGATTGCCAGTAATCAAAGAAATGTACATTAAAACATTAAGTATCATTTCATACCACACTTGGTGAGGCTGTAGTTAAACTGTCACTCTCAGATATCGTGGCAACAATGTAAATCAGTATAAACTTTTAGGAAAGCATTCATCAATACTTATAAAAAACCATAGAGAGGCTCCCTTGAACTCAGTAATCATACCCTTAGAATTTATTCTTAGAAAGTTATTCAAAAGAAGTCATATGAATAATAAGTTTGTTGCAGCATTTTTTATGTTATTAAATATTGAAAAATATCTAAATTTCCAAATATAGGAAATACTTAAGTAAACTACGGTACATCAATGAAATGGAATATTATGTACCCATTTAAACTATAATTATGAGTGATAAAGGTAATATAAAAATGCTACATAGTGTCAAATACAGTGAGCCAAATTTAAAATTTTACCTATTTTATGGTTGCAATTATGTAAACTTATGTATACATATGTTCAAGGACCAGAATGGAACATAAAATGAAAGCATCTGAGATGTTAAGATGGCATTTTTTCTATTTTTAATTGCCTTTATTTCTGTTGTTTTCCATCTGATGGCAAAACTCCCAGGAGTTGGAAAAAAATATAAGATGCTGTTTTTGTCTTTTGAGAATATATAATTTAGCTGAGAATTCATAGAGTCATTGACTTTTAGAGCTAGAAGGGACCTTACTGGACTCCTGGTACAACCTCCTCGTTTTACAAATAAATACTCTGAGGGAGAAAAACACTGACTTGCCCAATGACACATTTAATTAGGAGCCAGAAATTACAACCAAAAGTGACTCACAATCCTTGAGGGTATATGTGTTGCAGAGAAATTAAGTTGTTAGGGCTCTATCTTGAAATATGTCATATCGATAAAAATGACTATTTTTGCCCAATTCTACTTTCTTATCTGCACTATCGACTGCCTCCTTTCACCACTTGAAATTAGCTTTATCCCAAAGCAAGAATCCTAATTCTTGACCGTATAGTACATATCATGTATATTTTTGGCATTTCAAAAAATGTCGAAATATTTACATAAAGGAGATGTGCATTTCAATAACAATGGGAAAACTGCTAGTCCTATTCCTCTAATGGTAACAGCAGGAACTCAATTAAGATTTGATACATCAATTAAATTGAGTTTCATTTTCAAGCATTTTAAAGTAATATTTTCTAAAACTGACAAACTAAAAAAACCTACTTCAACCTCTAAAAACCTAGTTTATGGGATAGAAATGAAGAATTTGGATGAATACACAAATGATTATATAAGCCTTGCAGAGAGGCCCTCATCTATTCACTTGTGACAACAAAAGAAAAGCATGTCTTCAGGAAAAGTGAGACCCACCTGGCAGGTGAAGTTCTGCGCTCTTAAACCCGTTTATGTTATGACAGATTCTAGCTGAGGTCTCTAAAAGGACAGATGAAAGACAAAAAACATGGGAAGAGACTAAAGAACTTTTGAAATTTGCAGATTGATACGAAGATATCAAAGTTGTTTCAGTTGTTTTTTCTTTTGTGGGAGGAGGGGGAGCCGTGTTATGTCAAGTCCACAAGGCCAATTTGCAAGGAGTGTGTTAAAAGGACAACTTGTGGTCATGATGTGCTCACTAGTAGGCAGACTGGCTTTATCACAGTCTCTGGGGCATCAGTCTGAAGGGGACCAAAGTTTTGCCACGCTGACATGCCTTTTGGGATATTGATTTTAAGCTGGTTATTAAGAAACAAAAGACTGAGAAATAACCTTTGACTACCCCTCCCACTTCTTTCTTGCATAAGAGATTCAGATGGAAAGGCTTGCTTCAGGAGGAAAATCTTAAGATGTTCTCCTTAGCATAATTTGAATTGAATGTGGTAGACAGGAGGGCTCTAGGCAGGGGCCTGGTAGCTAGATAACCCCATGTCCCATTGAAGCAAGAATTTGACCGCCATGTATGTTCCACTCTTTCTCAACTACCTGTAAATTGGCTAATTCTCTGAAATTCCATCACTGCCCCCACTTTGTCCAAAATGACATATATACCCAATTTTACCTCACTGTCTTTGGAATTTTCATGCTTATGTGAATTCCCCAAGTGCACATATTAAAATTTGATGGTCTCCTGTTAATCTAAAATCTGCTAATTTAATTATTAGCCTGGCTAGAGGAACTTAGGTGGGAGGATATATTGGTATGATATTACTTTTTTAGCTCCCACAAACCAAACAGCACCAACAACTGCCGGTGATAGTGATGGCCGCTCCCACCAGTATCCTGTACCTGACCCTTCGGGAGGCATCAGGACCAGCTTTGGGCTCTGGAACGGGAGTATGGCTCTCTCACTGGGCTTGGTGGACAGGCCCAGACGACATTTTTTACAAGGCAACTGTTGAGACACTCTAACAACTGAGGAAATAGAAAATAAGAGAAAAATAAGGAATAAAATAAGAAGACTTTTAAGGAGAAACCACTTATTATATTCAATCTGTAGTTCCAAATTAATACACATATTTAGGTTAAGAAACCTATTCAAATTTAACAATCTGCTTTTTGCAACTCTAAACCAGTTTGAAATTCATAGACTTCTTTGTGTTATTTTCCTTTAAGTCACACTCTAATCAGTGATTCTCAGCCCTGGCTAAACATCAAAATCTCCAAAAAAATAAAAAACACATACCAATGCCCAGGGTCCCTGTGGATGGATGATTTCAGAATCTCGTGGTATGATCCAGGCATTGGTACGCTTTAAGAGCTTCCCAGGTGTGTCTAATAAACAACCCAGGTAGAGATTCATTGTCCCAATGGGAGCAGTTAGAAACTTTCTAATACAGTTCTAGTTTTAATGTGCATATGAATTATAGGGGAATCTGGTTAAAATGCAGATCCTGCTTTGATAGGTCTGGGGTGAGACGTGAGATTCTGATTTTTCTAACAACCTCTCCTGGTGATAGTGATGTTGCTAGTCTGTATCCAGAAAGGGATGTATGGAAATTAAGCTAGGTGGTTAATTCCAGAATAGAGTGTGTGGAGATAAGTAACTAACAAAATAATGAACTCTTTAATTGAAAAAGGTGAAACAGAAAGTATAAAGCCTCTCTTCATACAACCAAAACTTTTAACTTGGCCACTTAATCTAAATATTCTTTAAAGTTAAGGAAATATTGAAATTGGTAACATGAACCTTTCTGTATTGCCCCCTACCTCACAGGTTTGCACTGTGTGACTTCTAGTCATGTCATATTTGTCCAAAAGGGCTTGCTGGAAGTGATACCCCCTAGGATTAAACTTTAGGCAGCACAGATGGAGGGGACATTTGGATTGAAATAGCAGGGAAGCTGAGGTAATGAGTATAAACTCTGAAGGGGGATGCAAGATGAGAAAAAAGGGAAATGAATACTTTGGTCAGAAGACAAGAGGCTGGAGAGATGCAAAAAAAAAAAAAAAAGTAATGCCTAAAATTCCAAACTAAAGACTTTAACCAATGCTGGGGTTCTTTTATGTTATGCCAGCGCCTGTGTGGGAGAGAGGTAAATGTAAGACCCTCTCCACTTACCTATCATTCTCAACCATGAGGGTTGGTGGAAGGGCTGAAACTTTTCCAGGTTTTCTTGGTGAAGGGTTTTGATGATCCATACTTAGGGGTGGGGGATTATGAGAAGATACTGTGATGATGGGAGCCTAGGAGCACTTGTACTTAAGTCCTGTCTCCTGGGACTGGGCAATGAGACTGTGTGTATACAAAGTGCAAGGATGAGTCCAAGTGGGCTGGCAGGAAGGAGGAACGGCGGAAAACGGGGTGGTGTGTACAGAAGGTGAGTGGGAATGGCAGAGAGCTCGAAATAGAAGGCAGCAAGTTCATGATTTTGGAATGTCAGTTTGAGTACAAGGGCTAGGTTTTTTTTTTAAGAAAAAATTGTAGTAAAATACACCTAATATAAAATTTACCATCTTAACCATTTTTAGTGTACAGCTCAGTGACGTTAAGTATATTCATTCACATTGCTGTGCTACCACTACACTATTATCCACCACAGAACTCTTTCATCTTGTAAAATTGAAACTGTACCTATTAAACTATAACTCCCCATTCCTCCTGTCCTCCAGCCCTTAGCAACTGCCATTCTACTTTCTGTCTCTATGAATATGACCATTTTAAGTACCTCAAATAAGTGGAATTGTATCATATTTGTTCTTTTGTGATTGGCTTATTTCATTTATCATAATGCCATCAAGGTTCATTCATGTAGCACGTGTCAGAATTTCCTTTTTTTTTTTTTTTTAAGGCTGGATCATATTCCTTTGTATATACATACTATGTTTTGTTTACCTAGTCACCCATTGATGGACATGGGTTGCCTCCACCTTTTGATTATTGCAAATTTATTGATATGCACACAGATGTACATACATCTCAATTATTTTGGATATATATCCAGAAGTGGGATTGCTAGGCCATATGGTAATTCTATTTTTAATTTTTTGAGGAAACATCATACTGTTTTCTATGGGTGTTGTACCATTTTATATTCCCACCAACAGTATGCAAGGGTTCCAGTTCCTCCACATCCTTGCCAACACTTGCTTTTTTTTTTTTTTTTTTTGGACAGTAGCCATTCTAATGGGTACTACAATGGGCACTATCCCATTGTAGTCAATTAGTGATGTTGAACATCTTTTTATATGCTTACTGGCCATTTGTACATCTTCTTTGGAGAGATGTCTACTTAAGACTTTTGCTATTTTTTAATTGGGTTGTTTGCTTTTTGTTGCTGAGTTTTAGGAGTTTTTTACATGTCCTGCATACTAACTCCTTACCAAATATATAATTTGCAAATATTTTCTTCTGGAATGCAAAAAGATTCTTTCGTTGCTTGTGCTTTTGGTGTCACATTCCAAGAAATGATTGCTGAATCCCATGTCATGAAGCTTTTCTCCTTCATGGTGTCTTCTAAGAGTTTTTTTTTTTTTATATATAGTTTTAGGTCTTAATTTAGATTTTTGATCTATTTTGAGTTAATTTTTCTATGTGGTATAGAGTCTAACTTAATTCTTCTCCATATGTATTTTCAGATTTCTCAACATAATTTGTTGAAAATTCTGCCCTTTCCCCATTGAATGGTCTGGGTACCCTTTCCAAAAGTCATTTGACCGTATATGCAAGGGTTTATTGTTGGGCTCCACAGGGGCTAGTTTTTGAGTTTATGTGAAGATTGGGTGATGATTGTGGCAAGAGGTGAACCAAATCAGGTTCCTTCTTCAGATGACCGACTCAGGTGAATGGCGCATGGTGCATGGGATGGGTGCTTTGTAGCACTATTAGGGGGAGTCTTGCAGATTTCTTGAAGGCAACCCATATATCATTTCAAATGTGACCAGTTAGACGGATTGTGGTTATGCTGAATGGTGCTGTGAGGTATCGTGAGTGGAAGCCCTATCCACTGTGACAGGAAGTGATCTGTGTAGAGGTATGAGGAGCATTATTAAAGGCGACCTTGAACACCAGAAAGTATGTGCTACAGGGGCTACATCTTGAGGACTTGTTTCACATGCTTTGTTTGTCTTTTGCTGGGTAGCACATGACTAGACTTATTCATGGAGGACCTTGAAAATTGTCTATCAATGAGGATGCCAATTGATATGATGTGGCTGGGTTGACTATGGTAGTATGGTGGTGGCCAGCTGGAGCCAATAGATTTAAGTAGGAGATACCACATCTCAGACAAATGGGCATCCACTCTAAATTGCAAGCATCTAAAGAGAAAGGGACAGTCTTATTCATTCCAATATTCTGTGTCTAGCACAGGTTCTGGTACATAGTGTGCGCTTAGTAAGTGTTTGAACTGAACATAAGCCAAGGAAACAGCAATGACTTTCTGAAATAAGAAAACTCTTTATACTTAGGGACATTTATTTATGGCTAATTTAAATTATTTACATTCCAGGAAGAGTCCATTTTTCCTCTCAAAAGAGATGAACAAATAAAAGGAACAATAATCACCAGGAGCCCTGGTAAGAGCTGTTTCATGCGCATAACACAGTCAATCGCATAAAAAGGATACCAGGGAAAAGCACTGAGCATTTAGACCAAACATTTTTCTAGGTTTAAGAGCCCAGGTCCTGGTAGTGTATATTCTGGGGTGAAGAGACAACAGGGTTCAGAAAGCAAAGCAGGACAAATACTATGATGTGGATTTTTTAGTCTACCTGTGGTCTAGAGAGCAGAGTAGCTCAAGGTGTGGGCTGTGGACAGGTACCAGTGACAAGATAAGTAGAGAAACTGAGCAAGTTTATATTTGTTGAATCTAATAAAAATCTCGGGCTTGTATATTGCTTCTCTTTACCTTTTCCTCTTCATCCCTTCATACCCAAGCCTAGAGCAGTGCCTGACGTAGCTGGTATGCACTGAGTGACGACTCGGAGGTAATAAAAAGAGACCCTGAGGAGAGGGCAGAGACCAAGAAATACAATGCCAGCAACTAGTGTACATCTTTTTCCTAGTAATTCATCTTTATTGTGTTTTACAAAAGTATTGGTCTGTGACAGGTTGGAAATGAGAAAAACGAAATAAAAAGCGACAACTCTTCCTTCATCTCAGATAGTTTGAGAAGCACTGGTCTAGAGCCAGCTATTTGTTTTGTGAGTGTGGGGGGGAACAAACTTTCCTCTACCCTCAACGTTCTTCTGGCTAGTCTAATAATCAAATAGACAGGAGACAGATTAGCATGAAAAAATAACCAAATTTAACATGTATGAGAACCCTGCATACGTGGTGAGAGAGAGACGCCACATGTAGGAGAGGTTCACAGATAGAAAGGAAACATGGGTATATAAGACATCCTGAACTAGGAATGAGGCGAGGTGCCTTGGGAGCTTCAAAAGGTCATTGAAGGATGATGAAATGAGCAGATCTTTAGTAAACAGAAGTTTGCCCTGTCCTATAGATAAGTCGAAAGAAGTTTTTCTGATAATCTCTTATGGGCAAGGCCTCTAACTCAGAAGTT
Organism: Pteropus medius; assembly: GCF_902729225.1. Classification (NCBI taxonomy): domain Eukaryota; kingdom Metazoa; phylum Chordata; class Mammalia; order Chiroptera; family Pteropodidae; genus Pteropus; species Pteropus medius. The sequence continues at coordinate 31,784,461 of NW_024354875.1, forward strand.
TCTCTTGAGCCTGAAGCTAAAGTTGCCTTTAGCTCAAAAAACGATCTGCATACTACAGAGGCACATCTTGGGGTGACTCGTTCTGGACTCACACACGAGTTAATGTAGAAATGGTGCTCTGCAGTTACTAGACTTCCTGGCCATTTATTTAGCAGTCTAGTGAAGATTCGAGTGCAGTATGGTTCCCAGGATAAGTCATTGGTTATAACTTTGGAAATTCATTTTGTTTTTCGGTTCCCAGTATTTCAACCAGTACATGTGTCAGCTCATATCCTGCAGATGCATTCCATCCATCATTAATGTAGATGCTTACAGATCAGGTAAGCTGCCACAGGCTTATAGGTAAATGTTAAAAAAACCACTGACCGTTTATCTCCCTGAGCAGACAATTCAGCAAGTGATAAAGGAACAAAGTATTTTGTCACTTTTCTCATTGCTCTAGCTTTAGTATATGTTGGGTATACTCTACCCAGCACTTATAAAAGCTTTAGGTAATTCCCACTCCTGTTTCTTGCCACGTGGAGGGGAAGCACCTGATCTCTAGTCCCATGCTCCTCATTCCTGGGAGAGGTGGAGTGACTTAGCTAATAAGTCGATTTGAGAGATGAATTAGGCATGTTTAACCTAGTCCTCCTTCACTCTTTTGGAAGTCAGCTATTCTGTGAAAGGCTTTACAAGGGCAGATCCCCATAAGTAGAGTCCCACGGCTGCCCAGCTGTGAGTCTTGATTCCTGGGTTTGATACTAGGAAGGAAATTGTTTCCATGCACCCTGAGCCATTTGCTCTAGTATCAGCTTCTTCAGTAATTAAGCTCACATTTTAATCTTTATTAGTTGACACCTTAGTCTCTCTCAGTTGGTTTAAAATCTGAGCAAGAAACATAGGGATGTTATTTAGCAACCTTACCAGATGGCAGTGATTGCACATTGTGGTCTTGTCTCGCAGGTTATTCTGGCCTGTATTCTTCGCTTGCACTCCATTTATTTCCTGGCAGAGGGTCAGCAGATCTTGAATCACTTGGTGACTCCATTACACTAATATTTAATCTGTCCCCTTCTGCAAAATAGAAGCTAAACCTTCCGCTGTCACACTGGGGAATGAGGGTGATCTTCTGGGTTGGTTAATGTCCCCTTCTACCTGCACCTCTCTGGGTATGTTTCTCCTAAAGAAACACATTCCATTTTTTCAGGTTTTCGAAGATCTATAAAATCATACTTTGTTACATCATGGTGGAAAACAAACAAGGGCCCTGGACGTATCAGATAAAGGTGACTCTTTGCTCTTCTAAAAAGTATCAAGAACAAAATGTCTTACTGGCTGTTTCTGTGGTACGTGTAGATAAGCAGAAAGAAAGCTCAGGGCCTCTGCAGGCTTTCTATCCCCAAGGCACAGTTAGGGAGGGCTCTTTGTTTGGTTCTTCCTGAGCCAGGCCAGGGAGCACTTAAGCTTAGAGTCCAGTTCTCTGAGATTCAGTTAGAAGTCACTTTTGCTACAATCTTCTCTGACCTTGCATTTTTCTTTGGGTCACTGGAACAGTGTTTGGCTCATCTTCCCATGAACACTGCTTACTTTCTCTAAGCCGAGTGTGGGTTGCTTCTACTGGTAGCTTTTCTTCGTGGTGCCTGTCTGTGCCTACCTGAGCTTTAGAAATCTGATCCCAGATTCCTTGTCATCATACTGACATGGCGCACTTATAATAGAATAAAATAATCAGTCTTTCTGACTTTACCTTGCTTGAGCCTTCCCAGTTTCCATAACATGTCACCAACTTCCGCTTAGTCCATATCTATTAGCATAGATATGCTAATCATTAAAGGAATCTAACCTGAAGCCTAGGGATTACTGAATCAACCTTCCTGATCGGAAACTACCCCCCAGCGAGATAAGGAAGGTATATACAAAAATAATTGCTTATCAAAAGATTTATAAGAACATCATGACTGGGACCACTGCAAGCAGAGTTTGCTGACTAAAAGCAAAGAAGTTTCACTTATCCCTCTTGGACTTTTGTTGACGTCTAGATGTCTGTGGTCATCAATCACCTCCTGACCTCAAACTCCCATCCCATTTCCTCCTTCCCTTGACATAAAAGAAGACTGAATTCTGTACTTTCTCAAAACAGTTTTTTTAAGGACGCTAGTCCACCATCTTCTTGGCTTGCTGGCTTTCTGAATAAAGTTGCTTTCCTTGCCCCAACTCCTTGTCACTCAAATTTGGCTGTTGTGCAGTGAGCAGTTCAAGCTTTCACTTGAATATATATTTCTCAGTTGGACATTATCTATCCAGGAGTCCCCAACCCCCGAGCCACAGACACGTACTGGTCAGTGGCCTGTTAGGAACAGGGTTGCACAGTAGGAAGTGAGTGGCGGGCAAGTAAGTGAAGCTTCATCTGTATTTGCAGCCTCTACTCCCCAGCGCTAGCATCATCGCTTCAGCTCCACCTCAGATCATCAGGCATTAGATTCTATTTTTTGGAGTACCGGTCCCTGGTGCTAAAAAGGTTGGGGACCGCTAGTCTATACCAATGGATTTGTCTTTATTTGTATCTCCCTTCCCCCAAATATGGTATTTTATTTGCCATATTACTTTATATTACAGATTAAGGCCTTACGGAAAGACAACACCCACCCCTGACTTAAATAATTTGCCAATCAGTTTTCTATTTTTATCATTCAATTTACATAGTCCAAACATCTTTTAATGTAAAAATGCATTAGTACATAAAATTATAGGTTCTAGGTGCTAGTTAGTTAGGTAGACATGAGTGACAGGAGAATGGAGGCCCAACCCAGAGACCTTCCTTAGGACCTCCCTGAAATCCCACTAATAGTTAAAAATTACCTTTATACCCTGGAATATGAGGAAGTAAAAACCACAGAAAAAACCGCTGGTATAATCTGGCCACAAGCGCTTGTGCGGTTAGTACGTACACTGTCCTTCGTTGACCTTAGCCTCATTATACCAACGTTATGCCAGCAGGTCCATGAATCTAATTACAACAGACTGAATTCTGGGTAACGGCATGCACAGAAGACAAAAGATAATATAACAGCCAATTTTCAGTCAAAATGACCCCACATGCCAATCATCTAGCATCACCCTTGTGACCTCCCATCATGGCCCAAATATAATGCAGACCTCCCCACTTCTAGGTCACTGCGGCCATCTCTGGCATAGCCTGTTTCTCTCTTGAAAAGTACTTTAATAAATCTTAGTTTGCTTAAATTTCGCTGATCTATAATTCTTCATTGCATTGGCGGAAAGAAGTGAGCCCCTTCAGTGCCACTGGAGCAATGACAAATTTGGATCGCCCCCAACGGTAACACAGGTTTAGAAAGCCTGTCTCTTTGGAAAGTTACTGACCTCATAACAAACTATGAATAAATTCCCCAAGGTAGGATGAACCAAGAGTAGTTCATATTCATATAGATACAGTCGCATAACTAGAATAAAATTTAATGTAAATCTCAAAAAGAAGAAAGCAGCAAAGATTTACAAAACTTACATGAAATAGGAACATGCTCAACTGAGAACCAAAACTTCATTAACTCAGCAGTCTTGGGGACCTAGAAAGTGAGGCAGCCCAAGTCAGATCCCTTTGGTGTTCCAGCTGCTCCTATACCAGGCCAGGCAACTGGCAGTGGAATTGGAATAGGAGTAAGCCCTGCATGTGTTGCATAGTATGTCGTATTGTAGGTGAAAAATGGCAAACAGGGAATTCATTATTCTTGAGCGTTTCCCTATGCATTATGATCAGCTTCTGCATTCACTTGGAGAAACAACTCTATTAAAATATCGTTTAAAAAGTCAAAGCTAAATGACTAAACATTAAAACTTTTACAAATGGGGGTGGGGGCGGGGGGGGGAATCTATGAGGAAAATGTTAGCTTGTTTATCCAGGGAATGAGCAGAACTTAATTCTCATTCCAGCATGGGGCTGTGGGGCACCCAGCTCCTTTCACTCTGGGTAAGAAAACAAGTGTCCAATTTGCTACTGAGCCAAACTTTAAAGGCCAGTCAGGAAATGAGCAGCACTCCTGAATGAGAAAGCCTGGATCAGTGCTTTTTTTTTTTCCCCCTCTAAAGTAAACAAAAGATCTGCAAAAGTAGTCCTTGCACTATTTGGCAAGAGAAAGAAGCACCTGGAGAGTGAGTTAGGAAGAGAAAGCATATTAGAAACGGGAGTAAAACAAGGATGGTTATAATGAAGCTTTGTTTCACTAATCTCCAGAGCCCAAGTGTTCTATTAGGAAACAAAGCTGCAAATGAAGAGACGCTCAGAAAGACTGGTGAATTAAGGATACATTCATGGAAAGGACAAATAGAATAAATACTTTTCTGGACCCTGAATTTCATCTTTCATTTGGATTTTTAAAAAAATCTTTAAAAATATCTTCTAGAGAGTCAAAGTGGAATATATGCATTAAAATAAATGAGGGCTATGAAGGAAGAAGTATGAGAAGGAGAAAAGCAATTATCCTTGGAGAGAGAAATTTCCTTGCTTCAATGCAGCATGTGATGCTAGCAATTTCAGTCATTCTCTTTCAAGTGATTTTCGGTGTGAGTTCCGGATGCCGCTTGAGGGGACCCTGTCTCAGCTCACCTGAGGGAATGAGCCTAACTAAAGCTGTATAGAGAGCTATCACGTTCTTTACGCCAAACAATCTGTTCAGCAGGACAGCCTCAGGAGAAAGACAAGTTACTCTTGGGAGGCAAGAGGTGAGAGAAATGAGGCAGCAATTGCATAGTGTTGCTTAAGTACATAGCGTTAAAGAAAAAAAATGCAATTGACTCAACAGTATCTCATCGTTAATTTTAGGAAGTCACAGAGTTTTAGCATTTTTTCTCAATGAAAAAGGCTTTAAGAACCCTCAGTGTTGATTGCTGTTCCCCATTTTTTTTTTGAAACATCCAATAATCAATATATAAAGATTAACTGAGAGAAAAATTTTGCTTTTTCTGCATTGGACTAGGAAGTGTCACATAAAGGATCAATGAGTTGAAAACTGCCAAAGAATTTGTATAAGCATAACAAAACTCACAGTTTTCCTGGACCAAAGCCTATCAGCCCAAGCAGGAGACATGATACTTGGGCTTTTTAGGAGGCAATTAATGACTCACCTAATTTGGTAGGCAACAACTGATAGAAAAGCATATCTTTTCTGGGGCCCAGACTCTACTCAGTGCTGGAGAAAATCAAAGATAAAGACACAAATCACTGGCATGCCAAGGACACAGGTAATGGAATGCTATTTGTAACTATATGAAAAATCCCTCTTCTCCCACCCACTTACTGACCCAAGATAATATATAGGATTTTTTAACCATGTGTTCTTAAAATATTGATCTTTTCCTCCTTATGTAATGCAAAACTGAGCAGAATTTGTCACCCCAAAATATGCCTTTTGGACATAAGGATTATTTTAGGCTGATTACTTTTTGGAAACAGCAGACATAGCAAAAGCTCTGGAAACTGAGAAGTTACCCTTTTTAAAGAGACATTTACTTGTATAAAGGAAATCTCTATTTGTAAGGATGTCTTCCTTCCTGTACCGAGAAGAGGATGACTAAATCTCTAGAAACTTATCAAATGGAGAAGGCTAGGACTTAAATCTGCATAACAACCTTAACTCTTATCTACTATGATTTTCCTGGTAACCTCCTATAACTGGCTGTGCAAATCCAACATCCTCTTTTGCCTTTAGCTGGAGATGGCATTTAAGGTGATGGTTTTGGCTATTTTGCAGAGTTACTCAGTTTTCCTGGGGTCTCTCCTATGTATACAGAAGGTATACATGTTGCTAAACTTTTGATTTTCTCCTGTTAATCTTTTTATTACAGGGATGTCTTAGCCTAGAAGGGTAGAGGAAAAAATATTTTTTCTCCCCCTCAAATGTTAATGTGTATTTATTTATTCATTCACCTGCCTCTAGCTGTTCCTACTAAAGGTTAAATGGTTGTGAAACTTCATGCACTATAGAATCCAAGCAGCTGTTTTAAACTCTTGGACAACTAGTGGTGCCTTACAGCTTGCTGTTGACGAGCTCCAGGGGCAGCTGAGGGTGAGCTGTCTTTGACCATCTGGAGGTTTTAATGTGCTTCATCCATTTCATGCCAACCTGGCTTGCCAGAATTAGGGTCATTGTGCTCTGAGATACGTCAGGATGGCGCTCAGGGGAGCTGGTCTCTGTAGCCTCCAGGGCCTCTCCAGCAGGTGCACTTGCTTTTTCAGTTTGATTCTGTTTTTCTTACCCTCTGTAGGCACTCACAGCAGAACTATTATTACTTACTTGTTACTGCATGTTGCTGATTCATACTCAGAGTAAAAAAAATTCTGTCTTCAACACTCTTCCTTGTCACTTAAGGCATATGTTAACGAAAGACAGATTTTGGCATCCACTCTCCTCTGTAGCTTTGAGGACACAATATCAATACATTATAAATGAAGATGCAACTGTTATTTTACTTCTATTCATATTTATAACTATACCAAAGCCATCCTGCCTGTACCTTTGTGCCTCTTAAATCCCAGACCATATTCCAAGAAATATTTCATGCTTGAATTGGTATTAATGTACATACGTTTTAAATAAAGATGTTTTCACTCATATTTTATTAGTGACATTCCCTGAATTCACATATTTTAGATTACACTAGAGCTGCAACCCTTTGAAGATATTTAAAGGGTTTCCCCCGCCCCTTGCAGTACAGACTCATTTTCTTTTTTAAGTGAGGGGTATACACGTATTGGGTACTCTGCTTACTTGTAAGGAAGCCAAGTGGAAGGCTGGAGGCCAAAACCTGAAGCAGGTGGAGCAAGAGCAGAATTGAACATATATAGAATGCTGAAAAGAACTGATTGAAAGCTTTTGCTTTGTCATTCCTCTCGCTTCCTTTTCCTCTCTTCCTTCCCCGTTTGTTACTGTGGACAAATGCAACTTACTTATTTTATAGAATCACTGGACCTAGAATGAGCCGTAACCTCGAAGTCTGTCAGGTCCAAACTCCCATCCATTGCTATAATTCTCCACTTGATTCAGATCTCTTTCTTCTCCAGCAGCTTTTTGAGCAGCATTTGAGTCTATCAATTAAAAGTGCACCAATGACACCGCTTCCTGCTCATCGCCACCTCCGCGGGATCCTTGGAATCCTTTCAACCAACTCTGCCAGCATGTCTCAGGCTGAGTTTGACAAAGGGGCTGAGGATGGTAAGCACCTCAAGACCAAGCCAGCAGACGATCAGGTGCTGTTCATCTATAGCTGCTACAAACAAGCGACTGTGAGTGACATAAATACAGAATGGCCTGGGATGTTGGACTTCAAAGGCAAGGTCAAGTGGGATGTCTGGAATAAGCTGAAAGGGACTTCCAAGGAAGATGCCATGAAAGCTTACATCAACAAAGTAGAAGAACTAAAGAAAAAATATGGAATATAGGGACTGGATTAGGCTTCTGGCCATGCATTTCATCTAAACTGACATCATGCCTTGTTTTTCTAATACCGCGGATGAAGTGAAGTAATGAAAATAACAAGTTAACCCTCTTCCTCAACACTGTCCAGGGTACGGCTCGAACAGCTTAGGGGCCAAAATGGTTACAGACTCTGCTGAGTAGTTTTTATCTGTAGATCAATTAAAAGTGCATTTGATACTTTAAAAAAAATATGAGAGTAGAGGTTTTGGAATCAGACAGTTCTGGGTCCAAATTGTGGCTCTACCACTGACTAGTGGTGATAGCTTAGGCAAGTTATTCCACATCTCAGAGCCATCATCTTGTTTGTTAAAATGGTTATAACAAAAAATAATTCCTAGGAGTTTGAGGATTAAATTAAGTAATAATGAAGTATATAAAAGTGTAATATATAAAAAAACTTAGCACTCAGATCTAAATTAAGAGTAGCTAAGCAGTTCAACAGGAACTAGGACCCATGCTTCTTGTCTGACTCCAAGGCAACATTTTTCCACAGCATCTTAACTGTCTTTCTCACAAGATCTCATAAAACTACTTTAAAAGTTTCTGGTGATGGAGTACTCCATATGCTGTCTCATTGATTGTAAATGCTGTTATTAATAACAATACCTCACAAGTATTCGGTGCTTTAGAATTTACACTGCACTTTCACAAGTCGGGGAAAATACCCAAGCAACATGTCTACTAATGACTAATAGAGGCAGGAAGCAGGAGCAGAGCTTCTGAAAGAGATCTTTTAATGATGCAAATATGAAGTTGGCTGCACTAGTGAGGAGCATAATAAACATTAAAACCAGTTAGAAGTGACAATGTGTGATATATTCAGGCTTCAGAACTTGGCTTTGATGAGTTGAAAAACCACAGATATCCAGCATAGGAGTTGAGGGGCAAGAATTTAAGTTACCTGTAGTTTAACAGTCTAAACGGTTCAGATGTCCAGGAGGGGCAGCTCTTTGCATATATGGATGACTTTTCATGTATAGAATATAGCTACAACTTAGATTGCATAATGGGAGAAACCTCGACGTGTTCATTATTTAGAGACAAAGCATATGGAACTGAGACAAACAAAGCAAATAAGTTCTCAGAAGTCAAAATTAACTGGGTGTTTCAATACGACAAATGTGTCATACTGAATGCAAAACTTTTAAAAATAGAAACTGTTACCTTGGCTTTCTCACAACCTTCTCAAACAGTTTTTCGTGTGTGAGAATTTTTACATTTGGAAAATGATCAAAAGTGAATTTTTAGAAATGGAGAAAAGTGGAGGGTGCATTTTTAATATAGCATATTTCATTGTTTCTGTATTGTAAGAAGAAGGAACATATTTTTTTTCTGTTAGAAAGAAAATGGTCTTTTTGAATTTCAGCTCCCTTGGAAGACAAATTTTTAAATATCAAACTCTGCCTAACTAACTGGTCTTAGCTTTATAAACATAAGTGGAAAATTAGAATGTCATGCAGTTATCAAACATTTGAAACTAATACCCAAGCAGATACATTTGTAACACCTCATGATTTCTTAATATTTATAGGTAATATTCCAAATCAGGTCTTTCTCTTTTTTCTCTTTCTGCCCCAAATCTACATTTTATCTAGCAGCACTAAGTAGGGGGTTGATTTGGGTAGGCCAAGGGAGAGAAAGACTGACCATACAAGCTTGAGACACTGGTAGAAAAGGCCCGACTGTGCAGCTACGGGGAATAGGGTGTCTGTGCTAGACAGAGCCCAGAGGAGCCCAGTTTGTGTCTCATAATCCAAATTTGGTTGATATATTTTTGAAGTTTCTAAAGGTTAACTGCATGCTGTAATACACTATAGAAAGACATGAAGCTGAATTTTACTGTGCCAGTCAAGAGGCTGGCTTGAATTTGCTATTTAGGACTAAGAGAGACAGTACGATTTACATGTGTGAGAATGTGAGAATAATTTTACCTTCTGTTGTTTTTGAAACCACCTTGGGCCATGATTTTTAAATTGAGACACAAGAAGATCTGCTGGGGTTTCCATAGCAACATTAACTTATCTAACTGCCCTTGTTGTATGTAATACTTTCATTACTAGTTTGGCTTTTAAATGTATGCTTTAATTATGAAATACAACTGAGTTAAGAGTCTCAGGCACATTTAACTTTCACATTTTACTGACTGATGCATGTTTAAATAAACCTTGATACTGTACTTCTGAAGACTTGCTACCAAAGCAAGTGTGTGCAAAAACCTTTATGTGGTCTTCCTTGCCCCTGATCTCTGACTTCACTGTATTCCATTCTACAGATGACACCTCAATCAACTTCTCTAAATACATTTATAACAAGCCATAACTAGGATAAAACAGAAACAAACAAACCTTAGATGGCCTCAGTCCAGAAACTAGAGCCCAGTGGGCTCTCTATTCAAGTCTGTCTACAGGCTGATTCCCTTCCCTATCTTTTCTTCACTATTCTTTGTCATAAACGTCCCACACTACATACTCATGTTTTCTTACCAACTTCTGAGAATGTATGTTCAAGGACTAGCCTGAGACTCACTTCCTCCCAGAACCCTGATTCTCCCCACTTCCTTCCCACAGCAATCTCTCTCTCTGTGGAACCGCTGTTACCACTGTGACCACCATGTGACACGTTGTTTGTGACCGGGCATCATCCCTCCCCTCTTCTTCTTCTTTTTTTTTTTTTGATAACAGTGTCTTGATTTTCCTTTGAAAAATTTTCCTCCATTCCACACATTCTGGTGGTGCCATCAATTAACATGCCCTGCCCCAGCCTGTCAAGAGATAATCCATGACCCAAGTTGGACCAATCACATTCTTCCAGAAAACTGAATTTTAAGTGAAGTCAAAGGAAAAACAGTGGAAATTGTGTAATTCCAATGGCGGTTCTTTCAAGAGAGTGTGTTCATTTCTTCCATTTTTCTGTGCCTTGTAATCAAAACCTGCTAGCAGATAAGATCCCTATTTGAGTATTTGTTCATATATCATCTTAACTCTTGATTAGAGGCTTGAGATATGCACATTTTGCTTTTCCAGATAAATACTATTTACGCTCTCTGAAGACAGGGTTGGGTCTTTATTTATTTTATTATTCCATATAAGTCAGCCCAATGTAAGTACCCAATAAATGTTGTGTAACAAATGAAAGACCAATCTTAGAAACTCCATTCTTATAATGTACTATTTGCAAGGCAACTTATATCCTTTTTGAGGCAAGGTTGTAAATAAATTTTTAATTGCTACAATTTAAGAATTTTCTTGGGTATAACAGTTGTCTTAAAGAGAACTTACAACAACTTGTACACCTAATAGTCTGAAAATAATGTTAGCATGGGTCATACTTCCCCAATTTTAGAAAAGGAAAGAGAAACTAAAATCCTATTTCAAACACCAGTTTCTGAATTAAAATAAAATTTTTTTTTGGAAAACAGACAATAAAACAAAAACAACACACCTTCATCTTGGGCTTATGATTTTCCCTAGAAACAAGGCAAGATGCTTCTCTAACAGATAACAGTGGAGGAGAGTTAAATTGTTTTTGACTAATAAATAAATAGTGTAGATGATTTTTTCCACTTCCAAAAAATGGCAGGCAGATTATGGTTCCTCAGAATCATCTGACTTATATCAGTAATTTAATTGAATGCTTAAAAAACTCAAAGAACAAACAAAATGGTTAGACATAATAAACCCAAACAAACTTGATCATATTAAGTTTTGAAAACAGTGAATATGGTGCACTCTTCCAAATCATTTACATATGCTTAAAATACACAAAAGGGTTCACCTATAATAAAAAAACAGAATTTATAAATTCTCTTCTTCTGATTGTCTTTTCAAAAATGAAAGACTTACAGAAGTCTTTGAATAGTGTGGTCCTCTGGTTTGTACCTTAACGTGGCAAATAGTTCAGCTATGAGAAAAAAGTGAAAATACCAATTTGGAGCTTTTCTGAGTCAACTGTAATGGTTTTTGGAATTTGCCTTGAACCCACACTCGATGCATTATCACTTGTTTTTTCCTATTAACTTGTAAGCGACGATCAACCAGATTTTGCTTCTCGTCTAACCCAGCCTTGCAGAACATGTTGTGGACTTCCCCTGTGGGACAAAAATGGCAATCAAATGTGTGACACATGACTGAGTGGGAGGGCAGTCAATAACATGGAACATTAAATGGAATGACTGACCATCTTAATTTCATTTATACTAAGAAATACTTTCCAGTATAAATTGGTGAAGGAAACACGTGAAACCAAGTGGGTTTCTTTTGCTTCACACAAATACACCAAGTACAAATAGGTTAACACAGCAAGTATAAACAGTATACAACACTATTGGTTACAACTTTCAGTATTTTGAAAGATGCCCCACTTGAGTTTTTGTTGGTTTGAAGAGGTTCCAAATGGCACATTACGATAGTTCTAACATATGTTTGGGGAAATTCCTTGAATACAAGATTCATCTTAAATACTTTTTAAAAATGAAAAGTTGACAAGAGATAAGTAATTTTCTTTTTCTTTTTTTTGATAAGTAATTTTGATAAGGACTCAAAATCATATTCCTTCCTTTGGCTGTGGCATATTATCAATTTTTTCATATCTGGACTAACACTATCTCCAAAATGGAACAGACTACAACT
>NW_024354875.1:31796571-32019011 GCF_902729225.1 Pteropus medius
AAAAGAACTGATTGAAAGCTTTTGCTTTGTCATTCCTCTCGCTTCCTTTTCCTCTCTTCCTTCCCCGTTTGTTACTGTGGACAAATGCAACTTACTTATTTTATAGAATCACTGGACCTAGAATGAGCCGTAACCTCGAAGTCTGTCAGGTCCAAACTCCCATCCATTGCTATAATTCTCCACTTGATTCAGATCTCTTTCTTCTCCAGCAGCTTTTTGAGCAGCATTTGAGTCTATCAATTAAAAGTGCACCAATGACACCGCTTCCTGCTCATCGCCACCTCCGCGGGATCCTTGGAATCCTTTCAACCAACTCTGCCAGCATGTCTCAGGCTGAGTTTGACAAAGGGGCTGAGGATGGTAAGCACCTCAAGACCAAGCCAGCAGACGATCAGGTGCTGTTCATCTATAGCTGCTACAAACAAGCGACTGTGAGTGACATAAATACAGAATGGCCTGGGATGTTGGACTTCAAAGGCAAGGTCAAGTGGGATGTCTGGAATAAGCTGAAAGGGACTTCCAAGGAAGATGCCATGAAAGCTTACATCAACAAAGTAGAAGAACTAAAGAAAAAATATGGAATATAGGGACTGGATTAGGCTTCTGGCCATGCATTTCATCTAAACTGACATCATGCCTTGTTTTTCTAATACCGCGGATGAAGTGAAGTAATGAAAATAACAAGTTAACCCTCTTCCTCAACACTGTCCAGGGTACGGCTCGAACAGCTTAGGGGCCAAAATGGTTACAGACTCTGCTGAGTAGTTTTTATCTGTAGATCAATTAAAAGTGCATTTGATACTTTAAAAAAAATATGAGAGTAGAGGTTTTGGAATCAGACAGTTCTGGGTCCAAATTGTGGCTCTACCACTGACTAGTGGTGATAGCTTAGGCAAGTTATTCCACATCTCAGAGCCATCATCTTGTTTGTTAAAATGGTTATAACAAAAAATAATTCCTAGGAGTTTGAGGATTAAATTAAGTAATAATGAAGTATATAAAAGTGTAATATATAAAAAAACTTAGCACTCAGATCTAAATTAAGAGTAGCTAAGCAGTTCAACAGGAACTAGGACCCATGCTTCTTGTCTGACTCCAAGGCAACATTTTTCCACAGCATCTTAACTGTCTTTCTCACAAGATCTCATAAAACTACTTTAAAAGTTTCTGGTGATGGAGTACTCCATATGCTGTCTCATTGATTGTAAATGCTGTTATTAATAACAATACCTCACAAGTATTCGGTGCTTTAGAATTTACACTGCACTTTCACAAGTCGGGGAAAATACCCAAGCAACATGTCTACTAATGACTAATAGAGGCAGGAAGCAGGAGCAGAGCTTCTGAAAGAGATCTTTTAATGATGCAAATATGAAGTTGGCTGCACTAGTGAGGAGCATAATAAACATTAAAACCAGTTAGAAGTGACAATGTGTGATATATTCAGGCTTCAGAACTTGGCTTTGATGAGTTGAAAAACCACAGATATCCAGCATAGGAGTTGAGGGGCAAGAATTTAAGTTACCTGTAGTTTAACAGTCTAAACGGTTCAGATGTCCAGGAGGGGCAGCTCTTTGCATATATGGATGACTTTTCATGTATAGAATATAGCTACAACTTAGATTGCATAATGGGAGAAACCTCGACGTGTTCATTATTTAGAGACAAAGCATATGGAACTGAGACAAACAAAGCAAATAAGTTCTCAGAAGTCAAAATTAACTGGGTGTTTCAATACGACAAATGTGTCATACTGAATGCAAAACTTTTAAAAATAGAAACTGTTACCTTGGCTTTCTCACAACCTTCTCAAACAGTTTTTCGTGTGTGAGAATTTTTACATTTGGAAAATGATCAAAAGTGAATTTTTAGAAATGGAGAAAAGTGGAGGGTGCATTTTTAATATAGCATATTTCATTGTTTCTGTATTGTAAGAAGAAGGAACATATTTTTTTTCTGTTAGAAAGAAAATGGTCTTTTTGAATTTCAGCTCCCTTGGAAGACAAATTTTTAAATATCAAACTCTGCCTAACTAACTGGTCTTAGCTTTATAAACATAAGTGGAAAATTAGAATGTCATGCAGTTATCAAACATTTGAAACTAATACCCAAGCAGATACATTTGTAACACCTCATGATTTCTTAATATTTATAGGTAATATTCCAAATCAGGTCTTTCTCTTTTTTCTCTTTCTGCCCCAAATCTACATTTTATCTAGCAGCACTAAGTAGGGGGTTGATTTGGGTAGGCCAAGGGAGAGAAAGACTGACCATACAAGCTTGAGACACTGGTAGAAAAGGCCCGACTGTGCAGCTACGGGGAATAGGGTGTCTGTGCTAGACAGAGCCCAGAGGAGCCCAGTTTGTGTCTCATAATCCAAATTTGGTTGATATATTTTTGAAGTTTCTAAAGGTTAACTGCATGCTGTAATACACTATAGAAAGACATGAAGCTGAATTTTACTGTGCCAGTCAAGAGGCTGGCTTGAATTTGCTATTTAGGACTAAGAGAGACAGTACGATTTACATGTGTGAGAATGTGAGAATAATTTTACCTTCTGTTGTTTTTGAAACCACCTTGGGCCATGATTTTTAAATTGAGACACAAGAAGATCTGCTGGGGTTTCCATAGCAACATTAACTTATCTAACTGCCCTTGTTGTATGTAATACTTTCATTACTAGTTTGGCTTTTAAATGTATGCTTTAATTATGAAATACAACTGAGTTAAGAGTCTCAGGCACATTTAACTTTCACATTTTACTGACTGATGCATGTTTAAATAAACCTTGATACTGTACTTCTGAAGACTTGCTACCAAAGCAAGTGTGTGCAAAAACCTTTATGTGGTCTTCCTTGCCCCTGATCTCTGACTTCACTGTATTCCATTCTACAGATGACACCTCAATCAACTTCTCTAAATACATTTATAACAAGCCATAACTAGGATAAAACAGAAACAAACAAACCTTAGATGGCCTCAGTCCAGAAACTAGAGCCCAGTGGGCTCTCTATTCAAGTCTGTCTACAGGCTGATTCCCTTCCCTATCTTTTCTTCACTATTCTTTGTCATAAACGTCCCACACTACATACTCATGTTTTCTTACCAACTTCTGAGAATGTATGTTCAAGGACTAGCCTGAGACTCACTTCCTCCCAGAACCCTGATTCTCCCCACTTCCTTCCCACAGCAATCTCTCTCTCTGTGGAACCGCTGTTACCACTGTGACCACCATGTGACACGTTGTTTGTGACCGGGCATCATCCCTCCCCTCTTCTTCTTCTTTTTTTTTTTTTTTTTTTGATAACAGTGTCTTGATTTTCCTTTGAAAAATTTTCCTCCATTCCACACATTCTGGTGGTGCCATCAATTAACATGCCCTGCCCCAGCCTGTCAAGAGATAATCCATGACCCAAGTTGGACCAATCACATTCTTCCAGAAAACTGAATTTTAAGTGAAGTCAAAGGAAAAACAGTGGAAATTGTGTAATTCCAATGGCGGTTCTTTCAAGAGAGTGTGTTCATTTCTTCCATTTTTCTGTGCCTTGTAATCAAAACCTGCTAGCAGATAAGATCCCTATTTGAGTATTTGTTCATATATCATCTTAACTCTTGATTAGAGGCTTGAGATATGCACATTTTGCTTTTCCAGATAAATACTATTTACGCTCTCTGAAGACAGGGTTGGGTCTTTATTTATTTTATTATTCCATATAAGTCAGCCCAATGTAAGTACCCAATAAATGTTGTGTAACAAATGAAAGACCAATCTTAGAAACTCCATTCTTATAATGTACTATTTGCAAGGCAACTTATATCCTTTTTGAGGCAAGGTTGTAAATAAATTTTTAATTGCTACAATTTAAGAATTTTCTTGGGTATAACAGTTGTCTTAAAGAGAACTTACAACAACTTGTACACCTAATAGTCTGAAAATAATGTTAGCATGGGTCATACTTCCCCAATTTTAGAAAAGGAAAGAGAAACTAAAATCCTATTTCAAACACCAGTTTCTGAATTAAAATAAAATTTTTTTTTGGAAAACAGACAATAAAACAAAAACAACACACCTTCATCTTGGGCTTATGATTTTCCCTAGAAACAAGGCAAGATGCTTCTCTAACAGATAACAGTGGAGGAGAGTTAAATTGTTTTTGACTAATAAATAAATAGTGTAGATGATTTTTTCCACTTCCAAAAAATGGCAGGCAGATTATGGTTCCTCAGAATCATCTGACTTATATCAGTAATTTAATTGAATGCTTAAAAAACTCAAAGAACAAACAAAATGGTTAGACATAATAAACCCAAACAAACTTGATCATATTAAGTTTTGAAAACAGTGAATATGGTGCACTCTTCCAAATCATTTACATATGCTTAAAATACACAAAAGGGTTCACCTATAATAAAAAAACAGAATTTATAAATTCTCTTCTTCTGATTGTCTTTTCAAAAATGAAAGACTTACAGAAGTCTTTGAATAGTGTGGTCCTCTGGTTTGTACCTTAACGTGGCAAATAGTTCAGCTATGAGAAAAAAGTGAAAATACCAATTTGGAGCTTTTCTGAGTCAACTGTAATGGTTTTTGGAATTTGCCTTGAACCCACACTCGATGCATTATCACTTGTTTTTTCCTATTAACTTGTAAGCGACGATCAACCAGATTTTGCTTCTCGTCTAACCCAGCCTTGCAGAACATGTTGTGGACTTCCCCTGTGGGACAAAAATGGCAATCAAATGTGTGACACATGACTGAGTGGGAGGGCAGTCAATAACATGGAACATTAAATGGAATGACTGACCATCTTAATTTCATTTATACTAAGAAATACTTTCCAGTATAAATTGGTGAAGGAAACACGTGAAACCAAGTGGGTTTCTTTTGCTTCACACAAATACACCAAGTACAAATAGGTTAACACAGCAAGTATAAACAGTATACAACACTATTGGTTACAACTTTCAGTATTTTGAAAGATGCCCCACTTGAGTTTTTGTTGGTTTGAAGAGGTTCCAAATGGCACATTACGATAGTTCTAACATATGTTTGGGGAAATTCCTTGAATACAAGATTCATCTTAAATACTTTTTAAAAATGAAAAGTTGACAAGAGATAAGTAATTTTCTTTTTCTTTTTTTTGATAAGTAATTTTGATAAGGACTCAAAATCATATTCCTTCCTTTGGCTGTGGCATATTATCAATTTTTTCATATCTGGACTAACACTATCTCCAAAATGGAACAGACTACAACTTCATTTGGGTATAAGGATGGAACAAGTGATTATTTAAAGCAGTTTTGACTGGAAAAGGATTAGAAGGCAAAAAGGCCATTTTCAAGCTTTTATGTAGAACAGTCACCAAAGTGTGACGACATCCAATGTTTAATCAACTATTGAGACATAATTTTTAGAGCTTTTGAGTTTGATCTCTGCAAACAATAACCAAAGAGAGTTTTTACAGCTAATTATTTCCTCTTTTAGATAAACATACCTTCTGAAAAGAAATATGCTCTGGTACCATCTCCTCGAACATAAAAATTTTCGGATAAACAATGCCCTGAAAAAAAAAAATTATGAGAAGAGAAACTTAGTGTTCCTTAAAAAAAAACCTTGACATGAAATTTAAATGAGACATTCTTTAAAATGCAGGAAAATAATTCCAAACTGAATATACTATTACCCCTTTTAAAACGAAGCTGAGTCTTGTCATATCTTCCATAGTCCCGAAATAACAGCATTCCCCCAGGTTTCAGTAACTTGAACAGTCGGTTTACAACACCTTGCATCCTTTGAAAACAGAGCAAGATACTTTTTGCAGAAATATTGTTTTATATGACACATTTAACATTCTTAAAGATAAAATAAGAAAAGCTCAATAAGGACAAAGAAATCTAAGCCACAAAAATAAGGGGAACAAAAACAAAAGTATTTTGTATAGAAAGAAAAAGGACACCAATTTGCTAAATTCAAAAGACCTGGAGTATTAAGAAATCATCCAAATGACCAGAGTGTATGATGTCAATGAGCTTGACGTATGATGTCAAAGGTAAACTGCAAAACCACCTAGACATTTTCTGATATTTATAGCAAAGTAAGGTAGTTCCAAAAATGAAAGGTGCTTCATTTTCCTTACATGATAAAAAATATACCAAAGCCATTCCAAATTGTATATGTCTAAACAGGGATCATCTGCCTGCCAAAAAGTTCCTTTTATCCTGACTTATTTAATTCAAAGGTACCATCATTCACCAAAGTGTAACATTTCAGAGACATCATTAATCTCTTTTATTTTTCTTCCATTATTCTCTCCACAACCATTTGGTCATCAAATTCTATGACTTCTTTTTTTAATGACATCTTTGATATTTTGTCTCTCGTTTCCCATTGGTACTCCCTTACTACAAACTGCTACTTCCTCAGGCCTGGAAACAGAATAGCTTCCTAACATGCTTTATTATTCTCCCTGTCAATTCTTTCTGCATATTATTGATAAATTATTCTGCTTAAAATGATGGTTTTCTCACATCATTGCTTTGCTCATAAATGTTCATAGTTTTAATCCACAGGATAAAATCTGAATTTAATTGAGCCCTTAAGATCTCCTACAACTGACCTCAATTAATCTTTCCAACCTCTTTCCTATTACTTCCGAATGTGAAGTATCAACTCTAGCCAAACCGTTATATGTTTGGCTCTGAGCAGTCCATGCCTTTGTTCATGTGTTTTCTCCTCAAAGAATTCTCTCTTCCTTACTCTTTGCCTATTTAAATTCTATTCACACTGCAAGTCCCAGCTCAATACTGGGAAGCTGCTACTTTCTTTCTTTTATTATTTATTCTACTCAGCTGGTTCCCCATCAAATACTACCCCTTGTGACTGCTCTTGACTTAATGTTTTCGGTTAAGTGTTCATGGCCTCATATATGATTATGGGCAAGAGACGGCAATGATTTCAGATCTTTTATCAATGTCCAGTGATTGACATTGGCTGATCACAGAGCTCTATTGAGAAAGATTCTTAGGGTTCATTGGGAATGATGATCAGAGTACAAAATCAGTTAATCAATGTCTGCCCTGGGCAAAGACTGGTAAATGGCAGCTAGTGTGCTCAGTCCTTGCCATCTCTGCTTTATCCATGCTACTTAAAGTTTCTGAGATTATCTTATTTTAAAAATGAGGGGTATGGATCAGATAATCTGTAAATTCTTTCCAATTAAAACACTGTTCAATGGGATAATGGGATGAAAATCCAGATTATGTTAGGTTATAAAGGAAGTAGATATTAAGAAAATGAAAGTAAATATGAAAACAAGAGAAATATAACAGGGATGGCATGATTAAATAAAAAGTTCTTTAAAAATCTAGACTGTAAGTGCATGAAAGGGAAAAAGAAAATAATTTTCCCTTGTTTATTTTACTACAGGTTATTTTCACACTGTGCTTATATCCTTAGGCTTTGGCAATTAAAGAAAACCATAGCTAAACCTTAAAACACTCACTTTCAGAATAAATGTTTTATGTAAGAGAAAAGTCTCTTTCTGCAATTATTATTAAAATAAGCATGAAACAAAAATGCAGAAAAACAAAGAACCAAATACAGTTGACCCTTGAAGAATACAGGTTTGAACTATGTAATTTCACTTATACATGAATTTTTTAAAAATAAATATAGTGGAAATTTTTTTGGAGATTTCTTTACTACTGTGAAGCAATTGTACTGATTACACTAAACTACCATAAAGCAATCATACTGCTGCTTCTTCACTATCAACACATGAATTGTTATACCTGTAAATAAATACGCATTTTTTCATTATCTGTTCATTTTTGATGTCAAGTGTAATATGTATAATATCTACGGTGTTTTGTGTAATGTAAGACAATATTGATATAGGTACTGACAGACAATTCGTCTTGTAAACAGATGATGTAAGCTTACGGTATCAATAAATACAGCATACTATTGTAAATGTATTTTCTCTTATGATTTTTAAAATATTTTTTCTCTAGCTTACTTTATTAGAGGAAGACAGTATAAAGACATATAGTGTACAGGATATGTGTTAACTGTTTATATTATCAGTAAGGCTTCTAGTAGGCTATTAGTAGTTAAGTTTTGGGGGGGTCAAAAGTTACAAGTGGATTTTCAACTATGCATGCAGGGGTGGTGGGGTCAGCACCCTTAACTCCCATGTTGTTCAAAGGTCAAGTGTACTTTAAAATGTAGCCACATCCTTCTGCAAATCCTTTCTTCCTGGCTATCCTTTAACATCTGGGGTTGTGGGCAATTAAAGAAAACCACAGCTAAACCCCTATAGTTTATTCCTATTTAAGCTGAGAACTGCCCCCTACCACCACTACCACCAGACTCAAGGTCTAGCTGAATCATCTGCTGTTCATTTGTGCATGGATTTTCCAAGCTGGCAAGAAGTCACTCTTCTAGAACTTTCCTGGGGCTGAATCTACTACGACAGTCCTAAATCGCCCTAAAGATACTGCCTTGCTGTTTCACTTAGTACTGCCCTCCTTCTACTCATTCACTTTATTTTTAGATCATTTCCATGTAGGTAAGAAAGTGGCTATTGACATGATACATCTAAATTTATTTTATAGTAAATAAGTAGAATGAACATACTAGACTATAAAAGCAAACTTCCTGACATCTGCTTCCTCTTCTCTTTAACATTCAATTCAAATCATGAGAAAATACATTATCTTAACTAATTTCGAATAGTCTTTTTGTGGTCTTATTTGGAATTTAAACATTTCCTGTTATGGGTGTCAAATAGCAAGTCTTGCTCTCTATCCACCTACTCTGTCCTCTAACTATTCATCCTTTTAACTATGAAACGAAATACATAGCACCTTTCTACCAGTACCCAAATAATGCCAATAGTCTAAACAGATTAGCAGAAAGAAATAGATTATAGAAACTAGGAGGAAAACATAGCTTTGTGGAATCTTATATATCTCACCAGGTGCAAATATATCTTTCATTCAGATTTATTTGGAAATCAAATTTGTTTTTCTACAAGTAATCAAAGTGCTTATCTCTGAATGAGAAGTAAAAGGACTGTAATGGGCCCTAGTGACCTTGTAATTGCAGAAAAAGAAGCACATGGCAACTCAGTTTATTTGGGAAAGGGTCACACTCATCAAACAAAAAGTGGTTGATGCCAAGTCTCTATCTACTGACAGAGGCTCTTTCCTGGAGCTGAATCTACCACCACAGCAGAAAACTTAATTTTAAGAAAGCTTACAAGGTACGACCCGCTACACCATACATATGCCTTAATACATATACGTTGGGAGAATTCTAAGAAAAGTGACCACTTTAATTGCTGGTAATATCTTTTTATGCTTCCTCTTTGGAGAAAAGCTATGGTTATTGTTTCAAAACGCTGTGTGTGAACAGAAAAATTTAAGTCATAAACATTTAAATAATGGTACTAGGCCAACCTTAGATTATAAAGGTTCTATGTTAATCTGGTAAATCTTAATAATCCCTAATCCCCTAGTGGGCTTCTTTAAAATAACTTTTAAAGCCCCTTGACAGACCTGTGTGAAGTCAAACAGATTCACAGCCTACCTCTTCATGAACATTAGGTAAAATGCTAAATCAGAGATGTTTGTTTCTGATCACCAAGTACAATCTTCCTCTTGGGAGTCTATTAGGCTCTTCTGAATTTGTAATTTCCCTGAAGCACTGTCACTTTTAATGGGTATGTATCTTGCCAGAATATGCTCACTTCGTTCTGACAGTGACAGAGAGCTCACTAATGAAGTAGTATGACCAGTTTCTTTCTGAAAGTCTGAAGAAAGGAAACACTGCATTTAAAAGGCTGCATATTATATATAATATAGTTCACTAAATAATAAATTCAAGAATTGCCATTTTTGCTTTGATAGTTCTAAAAACTACTACTGATAAAGGGGCTTTACACATTTGCTTTGCCCTTTCGTCTTTATTCACCTGTCAGGATGAATAGAGGAGAGCACAAAGACAAGAAGAATGACATCTAGGATCCCATCTGGAAAAGGGTAGGGTAAGCCATCATCACAAACATCATGAACAAAGGCACAACACTGGGCTGCTCTGTAGGATGAGTGCGACTGTCATGATAAAGGAATAAAAAGAAGAAGAAAAAAAGTAGTTAGCAGACTTCTAGTATTTTCCTTAAAACAAAAAGGTCATTTTTTTTTTTTTTTACTTTTCTCAAGTGCCTTTCCTCTATAAATTTGAATGCACTTTATTTTTGATTCGGTATTCTGTCAGCTCATTTCAAAAGCCGCTATAAAAAAAATTAAGTCTAACACTTGGTCTTGATAACAAATATTCTTTGCAATCCCTCTTTAATTTTAAAAGCGGAGTAGGGCAGTCTTTATGAGTCAGTAGGCAGTGCTGTTGGAACCCTAGCCTGTGTTACATCAGAGGCACTGAGCTGCTCCTCAGCTCTCTCTCGCTGCTTGTTTGATGCCGCCTTTGGCTTCAAATATAAATATCTTATACTACATAATCAAAATTAGATAATGGTGATGGTTGCACAACTCTGTGAATAAACTAAAAAAATCACTGAACCGTATACTCTAAAACAGTGAATTTTATGGTATATAAACTATATCTCAATAAAACTGTTATTTTTTTAATTGCATTACAGCACGCGCGCGCGCACACACACACACACACACCACACACACACACACAATCTGTCTACAAAAACAATATTAGAAGGATATACACCAAAATATTAACATTGATTCACCCTGGGACTTTAGGAAGTGTAATTATAGGTGAATTTTATTTCAGTATTTTAGAAAATGTCTACAATGAGTAACTACTACTCATATTATCAGAAATTATGTTACACATTTTTACTATACATTTTTGTTAGAAGAATTTCCTTTCCTTTTCCATTTCCTAACATTACCTCTCTTGCTAAAGTTATGCTGACTAGCATCTGAGGACTGGTCACTCAGGTTCCCCACTGTTTCCTTTGCATTTTAGGATATTTTAGTTTTGCGATATATGTCTTTTTAGACATTTAAAACATTGTTTTTAAAACTTAATGAGTTCCTACTATGTGCCAGAATATGTGTATGACTCTAGGGACATAAATATGAAAAAGATCACCTTGTAGAAGCTGTTGGCCTTTCTAGGTGTACCAATCCTTTCAACTCTGTTAAATTCAAAACAATTTTTTTTAGGGTCATATCTTAAACATTAGTTGATGGCATGATTCCAAGAATAGTAAAAGCTCAGTTAAAAATGGTCACAGATAATGTTTGATGAAGAAACATTTCAAAAAAACAAAACAAAACAAAACAAAACAAAAAAAACACTTCAACAGCAAATAAATCATATTCTTATATGGTTCTCTTTAAAAAAAACATAAGGCTTACCTTTACCAGCTCCACAGCTCCAGAAGCAAAATCACAACAATAAAGAAAGGACTCTGGAGCATTCCTATGAAAATGAAAGAAATATTTAAATCTAGAACCTGGATATGCTCAGACTGCCAAAGAAAGGAAACTGTAGGCTTGAACAAGTTAATAAGTACTTCCCTAAAAAGAAATTTGGACGACACTTGGTATGTCATTTCTTCTTTATAGGTATTGTTCTCTATAGTGGTATATGGCTGGCCTTTGTGCTGCTACTGAATCAGCATTGTCTCAAACGCTTATCTTTAATTACAGGGTAACTTTCAAATTCCTGTCCTGGTTTTAAGGCTCTCTACTACTAGGGCCTACCTGCCTTATATCCCATCCTACTCTCATATGAGAAAGCTCCAAGGTCATCCATCAGCACTGCTTCATCCTCCTCCTGCCCCTCATAGGCACTCTTTCCTTTCTGCCTCTAGCCAGCATGGTTTATAGCTACTCTTAGCTACTCTTCTCCAAGGATCCTCAGACCCCTGTGTCCCTTGGTGCTTCATTCCTCTTCCTGTGTGTACAACTCATTTGGCTCCTGGGCCCCTGGAGCCCTGATAGGGCAGAAAAACATATATACATATAACAGCACGTAAATATAACTTCTAAAGAATAAAACACTAATATGTTAATTCTTACCTATCTTTTCAAGTTATTGTCAAACTTTTATTGAGCCTCATATATGTGCCAAGCATTAGAATACAAAGTAGTAAATGAACTTATGTAGTAAAAAGCAAGGGTATGAATTTTGGAGCCAAATAGACCTGTGTTTAAATCCTAGATGTGCTACTTCTTAACTCGATGAATTTGACTAAACTTAGTTGCTTTATTTACAAGATGTAAATAAATTAAAGACTTAGTTGCTTTATTTACAAGATGTAAATAAATTAAATTCAGCTTTTTTTTTTCAGGGTTGGGTGAGGATGTTTATCCATATGAAAATTTTGACTAATTTTAGTAGGCCTCCACTGAACTTACACAGGTTCTGTTTGGCCTTTATCTGAAATTCAGGAACAATGGTTGGACCATGGTTATTAATGGGCAGGCATATACTTTATCCTTCTTGATCATCCCTCGTATGCTGGTATCAAATAATTCTTGCATCATGTTGCTTAGTACCATGTCTGAACCACAAAAGAGATCAGTATGTCATTAAACAGTAATTATAAGTATGGTCCTGGCTTTTGCGGATTTTATAGCCTAGTTGGAGGCATGGTTGGTTTTATACAATTACTATAGGAATGTGGATAGGGCAGGTGCTCAGAGTCTTGTAAGTCTTAAGAATTTTGAAGTAGGAGGATGAGGAGAAGGGGAAGGAGAAGGTGAGGAGAAGGGGAAGTGGTATAAAGGTGTAGAGGTGGGAGTCTCACACCAAGGATGAGAAGTGGAGTTGATCCCAAGAGCTGAAACTGGTATGTGGTAGGATATCCAGGTGGGAGGTGAAGCACATAATTAGAACTTCTAATTTGATCAGGAGGCATTTAAAAAAAGTAAGATTTCTAAATAAATATGGAATACAAGCACAAATATGCAATTAGCAAAATCTCACCCAGGCTCAGATTACACTCTTAACGCTACTCGTTGATCAATACTGTACAACACATTCATTCTGTGGCACTAAGGATTGACATATGACTTAAGATCTGTCCAAATAAGTTGAAGTATGAGGAATAGAACTTGGTTATGAAATGTTAACCAGTACTGAATCAGAGTGAAAACTTGCACTGCTTGTTTTTTCTCATCTGTCTCATACAAAAACAGTGCTTTATTGCAGCACCTACCCTTATTATTTTCTATGAAATCCATATATTTGTGACTCGTAATTTGATGGATTGTCACAATTGTTTGAAATATTCTCAATAAACACTCGGATGTATATAGCACTATGCGATATGATGGCTAAGCGCAAGGGCTCTGGAACCAGACTGCCTAAAATTTGAATCCTGGCTCTACCATTAAGTTGTATGACCTTGGAATAGTTACTTAATCTTTCTGTAAGTTTGTTTCCTCATCTTTAAAACATAAACAAACATGGCATATAAGGTGGCTGTGAGGGCTGAATGGATTCATATAAAAAAAGTTTCTAGAAAGGTGTCTAACTCAGAGTAAGAAACAAATAAATGTTTGTCATTATTATTATATTGTTGCTGTTGCTTTTATTCTTAATGATTTATCACATTATTAAAGGAAGATCTGCCTCTACCTTTCAGGAACTTAAAAACTTAAGAACTTAATAAGGTTCTATGAAAACTTCCATTGAACTCAAAATGCTTCTCTGGACATTGGGACTTCTATGAAAACTTCCATTTAGCTCAAAATGCTTCTCTGGACATTGGCACATCTAGCTCATTATGAAAAGTATGCAGTCTATCTTTGGGTAGTGGTTACTAAACACCCACAAGACACAGAACAGTCTAGTAGCTAAAGGAAATCATGGGCCATTTGCCACATGTCTTACCAGAGTGGCAGCATAACCTCTGAGAATGAATTCCTACTGCATCAGTAGCCCACATCGAAGACTTGTGACCACTCAATGCCTTTCCAGAGTTTTTCTATAAAATCAGCTGACTGCCTTGGCTCTTCTCCCAGTGAGCAGGTGTAAATATCACTACCATGACCACACCACCAAGCACTCTCTTGGCAGAGGGTTTAACAATTAAATGATCCTTGGAGAACGATAGGACTTCTCAATTCTGGAGGTCTAATTATGGTAAAATATTCTGAAAATGTAAAACATTAATCCTGTACTCTCTAAAAGTAATGAAACATAATTTCTTAGGTGGGGAAAAAAGTCTAATCCTTTCTTTGGAAGGTTAATCACTGGTTGCCTTTTAAAGATGAATTAATTATCTCAAGTTATTAAGCTGCAATGATTTCTAAAATATGGATATGAAGCAAAAAAGAAGACACAGCAAAGAAGAGCCAAGGAATGAGGAGGCAAGAGCTTGCAATTATTAGTTGGAGGGAGAAGTAGAGAGGGAAAAATACAACTAACGAGTGGGGAATCAGATATTAATCAGTCAATATGTACTGAGCTCTACCTATCTATATTGTATGGTTAAGATATCTGAAAAATCAGATTAGGGTAAAACATGTTGTCAGCCTCAAGGAATATAAAAAGTGGTTGGAGAGACAAGACATAGGAAATGACATGCTAAATAATACCTTGAGCTGAGCCTAAAGTACCACATAATCAAATGTCAATGTAGTAGACTTATGTGTATTATAAGCTTGGAAATCACTGGGATGAAGGAACCTGGTTATATGCTATAAAAGAACAGGAAATTTCAGCCTAGAAATTGAAAAAGGGAAAATGAAGAAAATAAGAACAAAAAGAGAAAGGCCATTCAAAACTGCAAATTTGCCAGCATCACTTCTGCCTGTCCACTTTAATTGGTTATTTGATGTTATCAGGGAATTACTTACTATTCATTATATTACGTTTATAATAGTATTAGAGAATGTCTTGAATTTTTTGAGATACGTCATAAGACATGTCATATTTAAAGATAAAATGTCATGATGTTGGCATTACGTTAATAATTTTTGAATTGAGGTGATGGGTATATGGGGATTTGCTGTGTAATGCTCTTTATTTTTCTGAATGCTTTCACATTTTCATAACTAAAGTTATGAAATAGTATTGTTAAATTTAAAAATATGCATAGAGAAAAGATTGAAAGGAATTATAATAAAAATTCTGTCAGCAGCTATGTTAGGATAATGGGGATGATGGGTGATTTTCCTCCCCTTTTCCTATAATGGAAATGTTCTAGAATGTGTTTATGTTGATTTTGTAATGGAAAAATAATATGAAAGCTATTAGGTAAACAAACTACAACAACCACAAATAACAAACTTGACAGACTAGCCATAGGTAAATGGTGTTAGAAAAGTTTTGTAAGGTGTGTCTTCATCATGGAAATACTAATACATATACGTGAGGTGGTGGACAATAGGAATAAGTCAGGAGAACACCTCTGTCCCTATCCTTTACTTTTGCTTTTTTGAGTTTTAGGGTTAGCTGCTATTACCTCCAAACAATTCCAAGTCTAGAGACAATAATTTGACATCTGATGGTTTTATCTTGGATATGGCTCTAGAAGTGATGACAAAATAAAATAAGGGTTAAAGTATAACCTTTAAATTCAGTTCTCTATGTGTAAAATGACACTTGCTTGTCTTTGAGGAGCAAATTAAATATCTAAAGTTTAGCAATTCACAGCTAGAGGAAGGATCAAATCTCTTGCTCTTTTTTTTTTGTTTTATTATCTCATCCATGCACACACACGAGTGTAAAAAAATACTTCAGTCTGTGGTGGACAACCCATGGCTGTGAAACATTGTTTTCAGAGTAAGTCCCAGTTCACTTTAAATTGGGCACTAAGACTAAGACACTACTTTTGAAACTTGTCTTAGTCATTGTTTACATGGGAACAAGAACACACTACTGTCATATATATAACAACATTTTTCCAGAACTTCTCAACATCCCATACATGTATAAAATTTTGTAGAAGAAAACTCTAAAACTCACTGCAAAGTGTTCAGAATTGGAAAAACACTATTTCCAGCACCACAGCCAACCTAAAATCAAAAGAACAAACAAATATCATGAAAACAAGGTTAAATTTTCCTTACTATAAGAAGAAATTTACTGTATCTCTGGTATGTATAGGAGAGTTTTTAAAACTCAAAAGCAATGAAATAAATCACAAGATTTATACTGAGAAATTTGACTATGGAAACATTTAAAATTTTTACACACCAAAACCCAAAATAAACTGAATTAAAAGGTGCCCAACACTCTGTGAAAAAAAATTTGCAATAAATATGATAAAAAGGCAGAACTCATTAAGGAAAAAAAAATTATAGCTAAATAAGAAAATAAATAGAACACAAAAGATGTACAAATGGCTTCTAACATTTTAAAACTATGTGACCTCTTTAATAATCAAAGAAACACAAATTAAAACAAGGTATAATTTTTAATAAAGTGGAAAATACTAAAATAAAAATATTCCAATCAATGAGGGTGTGATGAAACAGACATGCACTGCTGTGAACTGCTATTAGTACCACTTCTTAGAAAACAATTTGGCAAAATCACATGGTATCATTTATATGTGGGATATAAACCTAAAAGCAACAAATGAGCAAGACAAACAAAGAGACTCATGGACATGGACTATAGGCTAGTGATTACCAGAGAATTATAGGTGGTTACTGGGTGGGGAGGAGAGGGAGGTAGGTGGGGAGGAGAGGAAAGGTAGATGGGGTAAAGGGGGTCGAATATAGGGGGGGAGGGGTAGGGTGAAGTGGGTAAAGTGGATCAAATATATG
The DNA here is from genome assembly GCF_902729225.1 of Pteropus medius. Classification (NCBI taxonomy): domain Eukaryota; kingdom Metazoa; phylum Chordata; class Mammalia; order Chiroptera; family Pteropodidae; genus Pteropus; species Pteropus medius. The sequence goes on from NW_024354875.1 coordinate 31,813,346, forward strand.
GTAGCTGAAGGAAACTGGACTTTGGATGGTAAACACACAATGGAATATACAGATGTCAAATGATAATGTACACCTGAAAATTACATAATTGTATTAATTAATGTTACCCCAATAAACAATATAAATAAATAAATAAATAAATAAAAATAAATGAAAAGAAAGCAATTTGGCAATATATCTTAAGAGTATTAAAATTTGTTATAAATTATGAACTAGTAAATCTAACCTAAGATAATTAAGGAAAGTGTGGAAAAGTCTATATACACAAAGATGTTTGCTGTAGAAACCTGAAAACAATTAAATGCTCAATGGTGTGAAAATAGATAAGTAGAATTACAGTATTCTACATAGTAAAATATTTCACAGCCATAAAAATGTTTATAGAGAATTTTTAAAAACAGGGAAAACAAGTTATGATTTAATGTTAAACAGAAACAAAGCAAACCCCCCAAATACAGGTACAGTATAACTCGATAATATAAAACGGTCTAAACAAAAGGAGAAAAAGTCAGTAAAAAGTTATCAGTGGTTAAATTCATTGTTTGTGAGATTATAATTTTATTTCTCTTATGTACTCTTTAGCAAATTCTATTAATATATTATACCTTTATAATCAGAAGGAAAAAATATTTTTAAAAATAGAAAGTCAAGATCCATACCGGATTATAGGAAATTATATATCTCAGTTATTTCTATTTCAACTAAAATAGGGTAATAACAGAAAGAGAAAGAAATTAAGGCAAAAAGTTTATTGGTATTTAAAACTGCTTTCAAGTAAAAAATTAAAAGACAAATTAAAAAAAAATTAAAACCTGACTGATTAAAGATATGAGCCCCTAACATTTTTTTATGCATAGAAGTATACCTAACAGTTATTTAATTAGATTTGATCATTTCCCCCCTAAAAAATGTGTCTCATTAATAAAGTAACATGGAATACACATTTTAAAATAATTAGTCACCTCCCATCTTTGCCCCTGCAGTACAGTACCTCTAGGATTCTAAAAGTGGCGTTGCTACCAGGAAATAGCTCAGTCTTCAGAGGTCCTTTTCTGTGTTTTTCAGAGTCTAGGTTGGAAAAATTGGATCCTGCTTTGCTTTGACTATCTGACAAGCCAGAACTTTTCTTACAATGACTTTTTTCTTCAGGCATAGCATGGCAGTGCATTCTTGAAAAACAATTTGCAGGGTTAGTTTTCGCATGATCCCATGATAATTCTGTTGCCTTCTCTTCGTTTTTTTGATCAACTGGAAGAATTTCAGGAAATTCTCTCAACAGCCAATTACGATCCTTGAAAAATTTATTCTTATGAATCTTATAAAATGTGTCCCAATATTTCCTAGCTTCACTCTCATACTTAACTAAAAGAGAAAAAAAAGGTTTATTTTACTATGAATTATATTCACTATTATTTATCATTTTAATAACTATATATAAGTTAAATGTTAAATATACATTATTTATCACTTATAACAAGTATATTTACTATTAAAAAACTTAACTCCTATTTATCTGATTTTTTTTTAACCTCTTTAAGGCTAAAACTATTAATGCTCTCAAAATGTATAAACGCGTGGGTTATTTAGTCCAGCTGCTTCTATCTTAATTGTTTGGCTGATAAGTTTTTGTAAGGAGTATAATCATTGCAAACTACTTTCTACAGTCCATTCTTAGAATTGTAATAATCATTTTTTATCAATAACTTGTAAAGCTCTTTATTATCTCAGAAAAAAGATACCGCATTTTTTGTCTGTGTAAATGTAGTTTCAATACGATGTCTGTGCAAATTGGTAATCAGACAGGAAATTGTGGAATTATAAATGATATAATCTTAGAGCCAGAATGGTCCATTTAAATACTCTACTCCAATCCACTTGTTTTGCATTAGAAGAAAGACAGCACAGAAGAGATGAACTCAATTGTTCCAAGTCCCAGAGCCCCATCACAGCAGAACCAGGCCACATATCTTGACTCCTGGAGTCTAGGGGGCATCCCATAACTTAATTCTTCCCTCACCTTCAGAGCAATCTCTTCTTGTTGGCACTGCCTAACATGAGAGTTTCTGAAGCTCTTTTAAAGGAGACATGCATTTTGTGATGTCAACCCTTAGATTTCCCTGGGTCCCAGGGCCCTAAGATTTAATGTTAGGTGAAACATACATGTATGTATATACACATATTTACTTTTACATGTACAGAAGAGTCTTAGAAGGATAATCGCATAATTAGTAATACTAGCTGCTTAGAGGGGAGCTTAGAGGCTGGGCACCAGGGTTTGGGAAACAATTTTCATTTGAATTTTGATCTGTGTGAAATTACTATCTATACTAAAAATAAATTAAACTAAAAATAAAAATAAACTCATTTCTTTCATAATTTTAAAGAAGCCCCTCCCCTCAGAACAAGCAGTGCTTATAGTCAGGTTTGTCTGTGTTACAGAGCCCTGTCCTAAAGCCCTTATAGTTTTTCTTTTCTTTCCATTTTTATCTTTATGCCTCTGTACCATGGATCTCCACCCATCTGGCCACAAGACTTCCTTCCCATCAAGGCTGAATTGTATCTGGCAGCAGGACCACTATAAAGACAGAAACTCCCATATGTATTTAAGGTCTGAGAACTGAAAGTAGATCTCTGAACAAAAGAATTACGTGATGTCGAAGTCTAAAACATGCTCACATCTGCACTAATGGAAAGAAGCCTATTTATGGTTAATCTAAAAATGTTGGATATTTATCTTTAAAATATTTCTATTTCTACTGTTAAAAATTGGAGTGTGCCTGATATCCTGTATAAGAAAACAAAACAACATTCTTAAAATCAGATTCAGAAGGAATTAGGAAACTGTCAAATTTCCTCATGGTCTTCTTATACCTTCTCTTCTTTCTTTTATCTTAAAAACTCTCTATGCTGGTAAAAGATTTTTCTGCTTAATAAAAAGTAACTACCTAAGAAGGTCTATATTTAGTCTAATCTCTAGTATCTGAGTTTCTAATACCAATCTACTTTTTACCTATCGGTAAATAGAATATAATACTATACTTTGATTAATTTGTGGAAATATTCCCCTAGGAATTAATTGGGGGAAGAATGGTAGACAGCAGGGGAGTAACATGAAAGAAAAGATATTCAGAGCAGTACTATTCATAATAGGAAAAAGTGGGAAATAACTCAAATATCTCAAAACATCGGAATGACCAAGCAAACCATATAGGTCAAAACAGAGTAACTCTGCATAGAAGTTAAAATTTAAACAATAATGTTTTAAGAGAAAACATTTATTCAAAATGGTCTATACACTGATTATAATTCTAAAATTTATTTTACATTCAGTTATAACAATCAGATAAAAATTTGGAGTGATGGTAACAACTTGATTATCATGTAGTTCTTTCTTTTGCAAAGTTTTATCTATATTTTACACAAAGACAGAGAAACTTAGTTGATTCTTCATTCAACTTGCCTACATAGTTTCCTAATTTGATGAGGGATTGAATTAGACCATCCCTCTGTTCAAACTCTAAAAAGTCTACGTACTTTCCTATTAAACCCATGACTTTATGGAGAACATTAAACATTAACAGTTCTACAAACTACGAAATACTGAATTAGACTGTTGTCATATGAGCCTGCATTATTTTAATTTCTACAGTTTATAAAGAAGATTAATCTGCAGTGAGATGATTGGAATTTGGTTAAGATATCAAATATATCAAGGACCTAAATTCAAGCCTAGCCTATGTAGTCTTTAAAAAGGATCTGATTGTTATTAAAAGATGATAGTCAAGGTCTGCTAATATATATACTTCCAAGACTTTTTCATATATTTCTCCAAAATTAAGAAAAAAACCCCAATTATATAAAGTATTATACCAATAACACAGCATTAAAAATAATAATAACACTTAATGAATGTTTATTATGTGCCAGGCACTATGTCAAATGCCTTAAATGGATTTTTTTTTCCTATTTAATCCAAGTAATACCTCTTATATTATTATTGAAATTTACAAAGAAACTCAAGGTCAGAGGGAATAAAATTTTTTCCTAAGGTCACCCAGAAGAGCTACTACCTGGACCAAGTCTATTAAACTTTAAAGCTCATGTTTTTAACCATTACACTACATTGTTTCCCAAACACAAAATCAATACCAACTCCCTCCAAAATGTCTCTGAAAATAATCTGTTTTTCTGATTCTGTACTTTTCCTCTCATTATAAAACAACAAGATGAAAGTAAAACCTCAGCATGACTTATAATCAGTACAACTAAATTGTAAAAATAATGCTGATTAGAGTGAACCTTCATAGGAACAGGTCAGAAATACAGAATTAATTAAACTCCATTTGAATTATATAAATTCTACAAGGTTATAAGCTGAAATTACGATGAGCAATGGCAACATAAAATGCTCTGTGAGAATACATGGGCTAGTGAGACAGAAACAAAATAGAAACAGCACCCAGGATGGGCTACGGGAAAGGCTAATGGACTGGACCTTTTTTTTTTTATGCTTTTTAAAGTTGTGTTTTCAGCAGTATCTCCAATCAATGCTGGCAACTCCATAGTTACCAGTAATGTGTGACAGCTTCTGAGATCCTGCAGATTGATACTCAAACTCATAGTTATGGTTATGAGACAATGTAAACACCTTCAGTATATGATTTAATTTCCTGAACTGCAAGAGTATCTGTGATAACAGGGGATTTGGAAGAGCTACTTTCCTGACCATGAGTGAAACATTTAGTTTCAACCTACTTTTGAATCATCTCAAGTTCAGGTCAATAATGGTAAAATATATATATAGTGTGGAGAAATCTGCCCTGTCTTCATCGTGTCCAGATAACCTTCTAAACAGGTATATTAATGATCAATTTTTCTTGCAGAAGCATTTTTCCTTTCACTTTCCTCGGCTGCCAATTCAGAGTTAATTGCCCTGTGCCAATGACAGTAAAAGGGATGTAATGATCTGTTTAACCACAGCCAGATGAAGCAACTTCTCAATTATTCACTTATTAAATTCAGTATTGCTGAGGGGAAGAAGAAATATGACATACTAACCATATTTAAATATTCAAAATTCAACCTGAATCACACTGAATATCACAACTAAGAAAATGAATTAAACCATTTATGTATCTGACATATATGATATGATTAATATGAATTATGAAAATTTATTCTAAGTTGCAGTGTAACCAAAAGTAATTTAAAGTTATTTTTGCATATCAATTACGCAAATACCTGAGCTCTCAAAGTTGAAAATTTCCACATGTCACTATAAAGTTCATTGTCTAATAAATGCAAACTCTTAAAGTATGAAATGAAAAGTACATTTCTAAGAGTACTGCATGAAATTTTAAACAAATAAAGCTGATATACAAACAAGTACCCTAAATTCATCAGCACACAAAAATTTTGGCTACTCTATTTTTTTTTCACATAGGATACCCTCAAGTGGTTAAGGTATAGTGGGGTTCTTTCACGATTTTGCTTGGCATAGATAACTCATCCTAGGTAGGCAGTTATTTACAAGGATATTTAAAAGTAAAAACAGCAGCTGCTTTTGTTATTAAGTTTTAAAAGCCCATTACATTTTCTAAACAACCAGCTGAGATATAACACACTGGAGATTATGTTAGAAAATTATAAAATATAATCATGTTAACGCAAAAACTGCCAAATGTAGCTTTCTCATTTCTTGGAATTAACCTGCTTTTAAAGAAATATGAACTAAAAATAAAATTTAAAAGAAATCACCAAGGATATGTGGAATTAAAAATCATTAATCTGGACCTCTAATTGAAAGAAACATTGCCAATGAGAGCCTGGATACTATACATTTTGATCACAGAAATGAAATGTCAACCATTCCACAGCAAAAGACTGTTATTTGTAATGGATAAATTCTTATTTTCAGAATTGTGATGGTGTTTCCTGACTTCAGTCCTCACTAACAACTGAGACAATAGGTGAGAATAGGATATGGAGTGACAGGACAGACTGACACACAGGGAGACCAAAAGAAATGTACTAGAGAGTTGGCTAGCATGGGAGAACAACCAGTATTTCCTCTCAGTGGCATTAAAATAAGTGAGATAAGATCAATAAACAGTGCTCCTGCTCTATAATAAGCTGCAAAAAGAATACTTTGTGATGGGAGAAAGCTGGCTCTTAAAGACTTAGGACTCACCTAGGTAAGAAGAAATGGTGGTTAACAGAAGCACTGGGAGAAGAACTGGGTCAGAGCTTCCTTTGGATTTTCACAAAGTTTGGGAGTAGAGCTTTTAAATGGATCTATTCACCTTGACCCATATTCATCAGAGGCATTAAATATGAAATTAGAAGCCTCTGCCAGGGCTTCTGCAGACTAGCAGCTCTATGATCCTTGGCAGAGACTGGACTGGATGGCTGGGTAGGCATATACTCTCATTGTAATGCCCTATCACTCAACATAGTTCCTGAAATCAAAAGTTTTCTTTCTTTGCCACCCTCATAGCAGCCTCAGTTGCTGCTCTGTGCAAACTTGCTTAAGTGTGATAAAATGGTCACCCTCACTGTGTGTTCCTCTCCTTGTCCCCTGACATGTATGAAGTCCACTGCACTGAGTAGTGTTGCAAGGGGGACACAGATGGGACCCAGCAGAAATCTTGATCACTTTGAGTAGTTTTAAAATGGAATCTTTTGTTCCATGTCTCCACGGCAGCCAGAAAACTTGCTCAAAAGAGACTGGACATGCTAATAAGCAAACCAAATGCTTCAAAGCAGTATCATCAGTTCTCTATAGCCTGCTTTTCCTGCTTCTATAGAGAGAGCCCAGTCACCACCTTTCTATTTCAGTCACACTATGGTTCTGTGGGAACTGTCATTTTCCTCTACTGCGGTTTCCAAGGCCCTAAAATAACCTTCTCATTAGCTTCACTCAAATTCATTGTTAACATAAATAGGCCAAAATAGACAGCCACATACAGAGCACTTTAAGGGAACATCATCAGCACTGCTCATCTATTTATGTTCAAACAGAAATATTCAAAAGAATGTGAAAAAAAATCTTTGGTTTTTCATATTATCAGGAAAAATACCGTGGATAATTTTTAACTTCCTGGAAACGAATTAAGATGACTGATAACTTTTAATTCAGTTTAGGCTTGACTGTCTCTGTCACATCCAGGTGGCCACTAGCAGAAGCTTGAGTAATGTGGAAAATATGTCTGTGCAGCTGCTGGCAAAGAAGCAAAATTATACTTCCTCAGAAACAGTGTGACAGAGTTCCTGCAAAGGAATGCAATGCTGGCTGATTTGTAAGCAGAACTGCCACTGGTATGCACCCTCAAATCCAAACCCAACACTCACTGGCCATATTCCACTCTGGACTGCATGGCTGGAGCTCATAAAAATAGAATGGTTCCACTGTGGACCAGGTGCTCTTCTTTCTTGTCCACATTCAAGATTAGGATGAGGAAGAGAACAAGCTCTCAGGAAGAGCAAATGATGCCAGAGGATCGGATAGGGTAGCTCTGTTCCCTTCCCTGGTTAAGAGCAACTAATGAGGGCTGTCTTATTAGTTCAGTTCCACAGCTATTTTTGCTTCATACTTTAGCCTCAATTGTAGACTAAAGTCACTAGAGCAATAGTTAACTACTACTGGGGTTAGTGATTTGCACTATGCTTGGTTAGCACAGAGGAATGCAAACATCTTTCCCTGGGATGTTTCAGGACAGCTGATCAATCTGTCCAGAAAATTCTATTTCAAGGACTGATAAACTTTTTCTGTAAAAGGCCAGACAGTTGTCTTTGTGAACTACGTACGGTCTCTGTTGCTACCATTCAACTCATTACGGAGTTGAATGGTAGCAACAGAGACCGTACGTAGTTCACAAAGCAGCCATAGACAATATGTAAACAAATGAGTAGGCCCGTGTTCCAATAAAACTTTATTTATAAAGACAGGCAGTGGGCTAGATTTGGGCCACAGCCACAGATTGCTAACACTTGCTCTATCTAATGGGTACACTGATATTGCTATAAGAATGACTTAGAATGATCATGACCAGAACCAAGTTCTTCTGGCAAAACTAATCTATGGTATTAGAAGCCAGAATAGTGATTGCTCATCGTGGGTCTGAGGGGTTATGGGAAGTATTGTAATTGAGATGGAACATGAAGAAGTTTTTGGGTTACTAGTAATATTCTGTCTCTTGATGTGGGATTTGGGAAAATGTATGTGAGTATTTATTTATGAATTGTGTAAATTTCTGTGTGTATTCAATAAACTATTTTTTTAAATAAAAAAGAACCAAGCTGTTTTAAAGAAGAAATGATTTTAAGAAAAATAAGGTAGAAAATCCTATCTAGAGTGTAGATGTTCAGCAAAGTATTTGTGGGTTCCCAGTAAGGTAGTAAGGACATAGGAGAAATTATTTTGTGTGTGCTTTTTAAAAAAATTGTGGTAAAAAACATATAACATAAAATTTACCATCATAACCATTTTTAAGTATACAATCCAGCAGTGTTAAGTATATCTGCATCGTTGTAAAACATCTCTACAACTTTTTCGTCTTGCAAATCTGAAACTCTGTACCCATTTACCAACTCTGTGTTTCCCGTCCCTCTAGGCCCTGGTCACTGCCATTCTACCTTCTGTTTCTAAAATTTGACTATTTTAGATACCTCATGTAAGTGGAGACATATAGTATTTGCCTTTTTGTGACTGTTTTGTTTCATTTAACAAAATGCCCTCAAGTTTCATCTAGGTTATAGCATGTGACAGGGTTTCCTTTCTTTTTAAGGCTGAATAATATCTCATTGTATGTATATACCACATTTTGTTTATCCATTTATTTGTTGGTGTACATTTGGGGTGCTTCTACCTTTTGCCTGTTATGAATAGTGTTGCTATGAATATGGGTGTACAAATATCACTTCAAGACCCTGTTTTCGATTTTCCTTTTTTTGCTATATGTCCAGGTGAGGTAGTTAGATCATATGATGGCAGTTTAATTTTTATTGTTTTAAAAAGTTTCCATACTGTTTTCCATAGAAGTTGCACCGTTCTACATTTCTACCAACAATGCATAAGGATTCCCATTTCTCTACATCTTCACCCACACATTTTCTGTTTTTGTTATAGAAGCTTAGTTCCATTTTTTAGAAGCCATTTTGAAGGCTGGCAAGTCCTTACCTAAATTAAACTCTAAATATCAATGCCGCCAAGAAAAGTACCTCACATCCTTATTGAAACTTTGTGTTTATCCTAGAAGCCCAGCAACATTTTGATATGACTTTACTTTCTCTGCTCAACTTTTTGAATTTGCTGAGCATTCCCAACAAGTGAGATACACACAGCAAAGGAAAAAAGTTAAAGTTGTATTTTCCTATCTTGTTTGAAATGCCACTCATGTGTGTGTCTCTCTCAGAAAAAGCAACAATATCACTACCAAAAGAGCAAATACAAGGTGAATACATAATTTATTTCATTAACTTTGATCCCAGTCTACTGGAAAAACTGGGAATTCTCTCAAATGGAACAAGTGGTTTGGCAAAGGTAGAAGCTAAGGACTCTCCAAAGCAATGACACAATTAGGAAGAAAAGACACTAAAGTGTGAACTGAATCAGTGGAAGGTAAAACAGAAAAAAAGCCAGGCTCCAAGAGCTATGACATTTAATTGCCTACCTTGCTCTTCCAGAAGGATTCGCACAGCTGAGTTTTCCTCTACTTTTTTCCTGGCTGCTGCTTCTTCTTCTTTTGACCATTGCATGTGATCCCTATCAAAATATAAAATGTCTGTAAAACATGCTTTATAACTGAAGAAGGCAGAAAAAGGGCGGCAGGGGATGCATCTTTCATTCTAGATTAGTCAAAGACATGATACAAACGAATCCATGTCAAATGAATATATTTTGTGTCAGATGTTCCTTCTAATAGTGCTAGTACAACCCTGGAACTCCTACGATTCTTTTGGTTAAATGTGGTTGAGCTGCAAGCTCCAGCCGCCTTTGGAAATGATTGCTGAAAATATGTCCCAGGAGATGGTGCAAGATTATTTGGTGCTGGTATGGTTTACTGTAGTTTACTCTAAGGCTAAATTCATTTGCCTTTTTGTTAATTTATGAACAGGGCATTCTCTAATAGTTTTTGAATGCTGCTTTTACAATACTTATATTTTAATACTTTGCTGTCAAAGAGACATGATTTAAAATATTTTATACTTATCCTGTTTTTAAAGTAACTTTAGACGTTTCTTACTAGCTGCCTTAATTTCTATAAATGGGTTCATTTACATTTAAATGATAGACTACTTGATATAGCATATAAAAGGGTCACCTTTCTAAGATCTGGCACTTTCATTAAGTATTTTTTAGTTTCAGAATTTAATTTCCCTATATGAAAAGATATTATTTCTGCCACAAAAATGTCTTTCTTGGAATAGAAGCAGCATCTTTATGTAAAAAAAAAAAGGTGATTTTCTTGGTTTTGTTTTCCCAAAGTTTGCATTTCTCTTTTTGCAGTAGGTAAAACTAAAATGAATGATATAATTTCCTGAATAAACCATTTTTCTAAACAATAATTAAATCACATTTCCCATAATTCAAGTTCCATATAGCTTATTGATCATTGTAAGAAAAACCACTAACAATATCATATGACATTCATAGCTATCTAACTGAGGAGAAAGGGGTAAACTATAAAATTCTTGAGGTATATCATTATGGTGACTGATAAAACATTAACTGAGACATATATGAAGCTGGGACTATGGACAGTTTATACAGGAAACATAAAAAATCCATTTTGATTGATTCTCTTGGATAATTGCAAATGAAATTAGGAGCTGGTTAATGGTCAGATTTCAGAGGATCTCAAATGTGAACAGTTTAATAGTGTGCAAGACACAGTGAAGCAAAGGGACTGGAGGAAAGGAGAGCAATCAGAAGACTATTGCAGTAATCTAGGATTAATGAGTCCCAGGACTAAGGTGGTAACAATGGAAAACAGAAAGGAAGAGTGGAAAGAGAGACACTGTGATTAAAAACTGTTATGTCTTGGAGATTAACTAGATGTAGGGAGTAGAGGAAGAATCAAGAATGATTTCAAGGACTTAAAACTGAGTACCAAGAAAACTGGGGGTAACAAGGACAGAATAAGGAGTTGATTTTGGTGGAATGATGATAAGCTTGGTACTATTTTAAGTCATGTTTATGCAGTCATATGTGAGAGGGTGTTTTCCAGTGATCTGGCTATAAATATACCACTGAAAGGTGAGAAACTGCTTTCTTTTAAGAAGGATTAAAACTGGTATACTGAAGTCACCGGGAGAGCAAGTAATAATGTAAAAATCGAATTTCACACATGAAAATTTAACCACAATTATTTCAAATAATCCTAATCATTTATAACCCAAATAATCATTAAGAAGGTTTGTCCCTTGCTTTAATAAGATTCAAATAGATTTTTGTTTTGGCTTATTTTAATATATGTGAGTAATCACATATATAACTTGGAGCTGGCAACTATACTTTATATATTAAGTATATATACATACAGAGAGAGAGAGAGAGAGTGAGAGAGAGAATGTTATTAAAGACAACAAATCGTTTATTGAGAGAATTGTATTATTAAAGCTTCTCATATATAAATTTCTACAACATAGAAGAAAGAAAATAGAGCAATCCATCTCCCTGTAAAGAATCAAGCTCTGAGACAATGAGAGTATATGTGGTCTTTAGCTTCAAGCATTTGCTTTAAACTGTTAGTTCAACTTGCTTCTTCCTGAGTATTTAACAGATTTAGTTATTTCTTCAATTGCTCTAACTTCCTTACACTGTTCTTTATGTTGTTTCATTTTCTTAACTGCTAAGTGAGGGTAATATTATACCCTAAGCCACTGCAGAACAGATTTTCCACTGTACAGTTACAGAATCCCCACAGAAACCTATAAAATGTTCCTACTGTATTTATGAGACTTCCTCCAGACCTGCTGCTTTATGGCAGTTCTTTATATTAGAAAAGTCTGATTCACGTATACCAAAACTCAGCAGCAATAAGAATCATTCAAGTTTATAACTAACTAATAAATATAATTACAATAGAACTTAAGAATAGAAACAAATAACTAACAAACAAACTGAAAATAATCAGGTAATTAACAACAACTACTACTACCACCCAAGGAAAAAAAGTGGCTCATACTATTTGACATATGAATTATACTTCTGGGGATATACTGTAACAAAGTAATTCAAAAGAAGAGAGAAGTCTGGTACAGAGATGTATCTGTACAATAATATTTACTTGAATGCCAAATATAACAGTAAAAAAATTAGAAACAACCTCAGTGATAGGGTAATGAAAAAATTATGGTAACTCAAAGAAATACTATGTAGACATTTAAAATGATAAATATGAAGGTTATGTAACAATGTGGAAAAGTGTTTATGATATAACACAGGTTAAAACAGCAGATTCCAAAATTACATATGTATTATAATCACAGCTAAATAAAGTTATATATGTACTGCGTGAAATAAAAACAATTATGTTAGAATAATGGAATTAAGAGATAACTGTCTTAAAATTTACTTAATATTATAAAGTTGCTTCAACTAGAGATAAGTTTTTAAAAACTCTATTTATATAAAAACAATATTGTATATTTAAGATATACAACAACAGTCATTAAAACTTTACATCATCCTCCTTGGGGGAAAACCCCATAATCCTTTTAATAAAAAGGAAGATATATTTTCTTTAAAAAGAAAGATAAAGTAAAAAAAGAGAACCGAACAGAAAATACAAAGTTTACTGAATATTTTTTTGAATTTGAGAAAAAGCAACCTCAAAAACAAAAGATAGGATTTTTGAGTAAGAAATTTCCATAAGATGGCTGGTAGAATTAATATTTTTTATAATTTTGTGGCAGTCATAAGTCCTATGACCTCGGGTTATACATAAGTATGTATACATCTGTGTATTTCCTATTCCTTTATATGTACGGTACAAGGAAATGATGATTCCTTGCTTTAGCTTTAAGTTGATGGCTATAACAGTCTAAATAATTGTGCATTTGGCTTGCTTTGGCATGTTAAAACACACACACACAAGCCAATTGTTTACCTTGAGTACAAATGTTTTTGAGGATCCTACCTATAGAAAATTCTGCTGAATGTGGTGCTACTTATTATAATTTTAATAATCAGATATAAACCAAAGCACCCAGTGTAAGCTATGTGTAGAATGTTCTTCTGTCTTTGTCATTTACAGTGCATGCAAGTCTCATTATATAACAAAATTTAAAGACTTTTTTTTATGGCTTCAGTGTGTTTTATTGGTTTTCTTTCATAAGGACAACTTTAACATATTTATTATGTTATGTTAGGTGACTAGCCAATAAAAAATAAAATATTCTTATGTAAAAAGAAGAAATGGAGTTTACTAGTTTCAGCTTAAAACTATATCAATAACCCTTAGTTTCATAAGTCATATTTATTAGTTTTAATAACAGAAAATTTTTAAGAGAAAAAGTTTTACCTGTCATTTAAATATCCTAATAAATTAACAGTTAATTTTACAAGTTCTCTTCCTATATTTGTGTACACACACACACACACACACACACACACACACACTTTTTTCTATATAGCTAAAAAATCTTCATAAATGTGATTTAAAACTTCTGTATAAGACTTGTGATTTTGTCCCTAACAGAGTACTTAATAATGGACTTACCCTCCTGCCATAAACAATGATAAGAATGGATAAATATATAAAACAACTGTTTTTAGTCACTGGACTACATTTCAGACAGTGTAGGACTGTGATCCTTAAGAGAAATACAAAAGGTCAGTCCCCACATTTACCCTGGCTTTCTGTCTGGGGACATGTTCTAGACTGGTGCAGAAGTGGAGTCCAGACAGAGAGTGGCTGTCTCACTGAGTGTCAGCAAAATGTTGAAGAAGAGGGAGACAAACTGAAGGGAAGGCCCCTGAAGTCTGTAAGAGAGTTCTCGCAGGGTTTTTAGCTAGTGTTGGCTGTTCACCCATAGGATAGCCTAGTGGAGAGGATTCTGGGGGTGATGGTGGAAAAAAGAGAACTGATTGGACATAGGCAGTGAGTGCTTGCAGATATTAAAGTTCTGACTAAGACAATGGAGGGACCTCTCGGAATATCTCAGGTATACAGTTAAGACCCCAGAAATGCCATGGGTGAGTACCAAAACGGTCTCACCCTAACAACACCTAAAATTAAATATGATCTGACCAAGAAGATTTGGCAATAATTTAACCACTTGCCAGAAAAAAACTCAGCGCCTTAATGATGACAACATAATCTAGATTCTATATAGGATATCATCCATAATGCCTACCATACAATCAAAACTATTAGCATGTGTATTTAAAGAAAGAGACGGACAGAATGACTAGATAGGGACACCTCAGTAAAGAAATGGAAACTATTAGAAGGATATTCAAGAACCAACCCTTATATAATATCCGAATTAAAAAATTAATTGGGTAGGATTGACAGCTAACAGACACCACAAAAAAGAAAGGGGCCATAAACTTAAAAACTTAAAGGTGTAGAAATTGTCCAAAGTAAGAAACACAGGAAAAAAAAAAAGAAAAAAAAATGTATATGTCTTGGTAACCTATGGGATAATACAAATTAGACTAAGAAACACATAAATTGAAGACCCACTCAAAAATAGAGGAGAAAGACTGAATAAGAAAAAAACTGAAAAAATACTGGCTAAAATTTTCCAAATTTGATTTCAAAAAAAGCAACCAGGAAGTCCAGGAATCACAGCAAACCCCAGGCAAGATAAATACACAGAAAACTGTTGAAAACTAAAGATAAAGAGAAATCTTAAAAGGAGCTTTTATATACAGAGGAAAAGCAATGCAAACGACAGCCAACTTCTCGTCAGAACCAACAAAGGCCGGAACACAAAGGAATGGCATCTTTAAAATACTCAAAAGAAAATCTGTCAAAGTAGAATCTACATACAATGAAAATACTTTTTAATATTTTAAAATAAAGACATTTTCAGATAAACAAAATTTGAGAGAATTTGTTACCAGCAGACTCTACAAGAAATATTAAAATCTTCCAATATAATTAGATGAATATTTGGAACCATGTTGTCGTAAGGTTCTTACATTTTATATTAAGTAGGACAATATTAATTCTGACTGTTTAAGTTGGGGAAGCACATTGTAATCTCCAGAACTGTGGTTCTCAAAGCGTGGCCTACCCTTTCATGTGGTCCATTAAGTTAAAACTATTTTCATAATAATACCGTTATTTGCCTTTTTCACTGTGTTGACATTTGCACTGATAGTTTGAAAACAATGGTGGGTGAAACTGCAACTGCCCTAATATGAAAAAGGCAGAGGCACCAAAATGTCCTCGTGGTCATTATATTCTATACCACCATCCAGAGGGTGGTGAATACACTAGTTTTTGTTTTTCTAAAACATCAATTCATTAAAGTACGTGCTTGATGAAACAGTAAAAATTATTTTATAAAATAATGATGCTTAGGTATACATATTTTTAATGTGCTATGTGACGAAATGGGAAGCACACATACAGCAGTGCTGTTGCATACTGAAATATGATGCCTGACTTGCAGAAAAGCACTTGTACTAATGTTTGCATTTTGAACTAAACTATCTGCTTTTTATTTTTTTATGGAATGCTATTTTTACTTGAAACAGCAACTGTAGAAAAACTATAGTTATTCAGACTTGGCTATTTGACAACCTTAATAGTAAATGAAATAAAACCACCACTTTAAGAAAAACAAATGGCAATATTTGTTGACCAAGATAATTTTGTGCTTTCAAGCAAAAATTAGAATTTTGGAAGTTTCGTCCTCACCATGAGTTTGATAGCTTCCCAATACCTGGAAATTTTTCCTAATGAGATTAGTGGTGATCTTAACAAATGTGATTATTAATTATTGTATAATGAAATGTATCGGCATCTGGAAGAGTTTCATAAAACATGGAACCAAAATTTTCCAAATTATCCATGCATGATGTTATAAAATGATGCATAGATAAAAGATTTAAAGTGCATGACATACTAATGGAATATAGCAGAATACCACAAGTTTATTGATATTTTTTTAACATGATTTTATATTCCATATTGCAACTAAGAAACTACAACCACTGAGATTTAGTGATAGTTTCTTAGTTATGATATGGAATATTGATAGTGTCACATTAAGAAAAATACCTAAAATTATCTCAAAAGTCTTTTTAAAAACTCTCCTTTATAAATATATATCTATATTTATAAATTTTCTTCACATAATTCAACCTAAACAACATATCACAACAAATTGAAGAAGCAGATAGAAGAATCCAGCTTTTTCATTAAGCTGACATTAAAGAAACTTGCAAACATTTAAAACATTGCTACTCTTTGCACTAAATTTTTGGGAACAAATAGATATTTTCATTAACATATGTAATTTATGTTAACATGTAATGAGCTTACTGCTGTTTTAAAATGAATTAATAACAATTTTTGATGTTTCAGTTTTAATTTCTAAGATGAAATATATCAATAGATATAATAAACATAAATAAAAGGTCTTTGGGGTCCTCAGAGATTTAAGAGCATAAAGGGGTCCTGAGATCAAAATGTTTTAAATTTTGCTCCAGAATAACATCTGAAAAATAATGCAAAGATTTATAGCTAAAAAGCCAGTAGAGAAAATAAAAGAATAAGACAAAAATAAAAAATAAAAAGAAAGATAACCAAACAAATTGTATTAATTTACAATGCTACCAGGACTGGGTGTTATTTTCAAATTCTCTTCCCCCTCCCATTATTTTAATAGATCTAAAAAGGGTATCATACTATTTATTCGTATTTCTTTTACTGTTGTGTATATTCCCATACGCTCACATGTACTTCCTCCTGTATCAACTTTCTATCTACGACTGTTGCCCATTTATCCATATAACAAAAGGTTTTAGTACTTTTCTAACAATAAAACAAATATTCAAATGTTAACACTGAATATGGTAGTGGAAAATCATTTAAATTTTGTGTTTCTCAGTTTTTATATTAGTAAAGTAAGAATAATAGTTCTTAAAACAGTGTAAAATTATGATTAAATACTTTGAAAGTATAATCAATTGTAAGAGGCATCATGACTTCATGGATGTTAATTGGTGAAAAATGTCTCAAAATGAATGAAATATAGTTTTTATAGGTTTATCAGCTAATACAGTCATGCACCACATAAGGACGTTTAGGTCAATGACGGACAATATATACAATGGTAGTCCCATAAGATAATAATGGAGCTAAAAAATTCTTATCACTTAGTGATGGCAAAGCTGTTGTAATGTCATAGTGCAATGCATTATTATGTGTTTGTGGTGATGCTGGTGTAAATCCTATCATTAGGTGACACATGCCTGTAATTAACTAACTTCAATGAAATCTTTTCTACTATTGACACTAATTTATAGTTTTGACTCTTGGCTGCCAACTTCTCTTTATGGCTATAATAAATATTTTTGTTAATTATTTTATTTAAGCCAGTTTTTTAATAAGGAATGAGTGACTTACAAAAGACACAACAAACAGAACCACTGTCCTCTCACTTCTGCATACAATGGAATAGAGGTCACAGCTGCTAGAAGAAACCAATACCTACTTCACTTGTTAAACATTTATTGAGAACCTATATCTATTGGGTACTGGGCTGTGAATTGGATACATGGAGATGAAGACTTAGTAGAACTCAAAATTGTTGAGAAGATGAGGAGTTATAATCAGTTATTAAAGAATAATGAATTTATCAGATAAAGAATAAGATGGGAATGGGTACATGAGGGCATTCTTTTTATATAAAAATTCAAATTCAAATAATACTAATGCATATAAAATTTAAAGTTTCATCTCTACTTGTCATCTTGAGATAAACACTGTAATCAGTATGATGTAGACCTTTCCATACTTTTCTTTGTATATAAAAATAAAGATATACACATGTAACACATGTACAAGAATTCCTTTATAAAAATGAGGCTATACTAGAGATACTTTCCTGTAACTTTAATGTCATATCATAGCCATCTCTTGATATCAGTATATGTATATCTCATTTTTATAAATTGCTACTTTACTTTCCAATGTATGGATGCAACCCTATTTTTAATAGCTTTACTTAAGTATAATTGACATATAGTAAACTGCACATATTAGAAGTGCACAATTTGACAAGTTAACACATGAAGACACTCATGAAACCATTACCATAATCAAGATAATAAATATATCCAACATCCTCAAGTTTCCTTGTGCCCTTTTATAATTTCTCCCACCTCCCTTTCTTACCAGCCTTCCCTGTCACAAATCTGCCATCTTTCTTAATAGATTAGTTTGCATTCTCTAGCACAGTACAGTAAGAGTACAGTATATACTCTTTATTTCTAGCTTCTTTTGCTAAGCATAATTTTGAAAATCATTCGTGTTTTTGTGTATATCAATAGTTCATTCCTTTTTATTAACAAGTAGTATTCCATTATATAGTCATACCACAATTTGTTTATCCTTTTATTTGTTGATAGATATTTGGGTTGTTTCCAAATCTGGCTATTACAAATTAAGTCACTATGAACAATCATATATAAGTATTTGTATGGACATACGTTTTGTCTTGGATAAATATCTAGAATGGAATGGCTCAATCATGTACCAGGTACATGTTTAATTTTTTAAGAAACTGCCAAGCTGTTTTCCAAAGTAGTTTTCCCATTTTACATTCCCACCAGCAGGGAATGGAAGTTTCAGTTCCTCTACATCCTCACCAACACTTGTTATGGTCACTATTTTGAATTTTGGCTATTCTAACAGGTATGCAGCAGTATTTCACTATGACTTTAATTTGTATTTCCCTAATGACTAACGCTGTTGAGCATCTTTTCACACAGTCACATCTATGTATCTTCTTGGTGAAGTGTCTATTAAAATATTTTGCCTGTTTTTTTTTTTGGGTTGTTTATTAACTTTTGAGAGCTTTCTTCTATATATTCTCATTACAACTCTTTTATCAACAATAAAAATGAACAAACTATAGTAAGGATGTAATGTATAGCATGGAAACTATAGTTAATAATACTGTATTGCATATTTCAAAGTTGCTAAGAGAGTAGATGTTAAAAGTTCTCATTATAACAAAAAAAATTTAAACTGTGTGGTGATGAATGTTAACTAGCTTTATTGTGATTACTTCACAATGTATACAAATATTGAATCATTGTTGTATATCTGAAACTAATATGTCAATTATACCTCGAAAATGCAAAAAACAATAAATTACTGACACACAAAACAGCATAGTAAATCTAAAAATAATTATGCTTAGTGAAAGAGGTCAGACAAAAAAGAGAGTACATATTCTATAATTCCCCTTACATAAAATATTGGAAAATGCAAACTACTCCATAATGCATAATAAGTTCTTTCTTCCTTCTTCCTTTCGTTTTTCTGCAGATAAATTCTCTTGATACCTAACCTTATTCAAAGACTTGTTTATCTTTTCTCCACTTTTCTGTAACTGAGGGTGTCAGAGGTGGCAAGGGGAGGGGAAAACTCTACTGAGTAAGTGGGCAGTCATTATTAGGGGCCCCCCTCTTCTTCTTTCGAGAGTCATTAAGCCTCACGCTAGGTTTCACTTACAGTTACAATGTGTCTTATTCCTAACAGGTTCATCTTGGGCTTTGGACAGTTCCCTCAATTCAGCATGGAACCCTAGCAAATGGTGAGCCCTGTGATTTTCCTTGCTCTGCTGAGACTTCAAATTCCTCTGCAATAGGTAAGAATGTCTATTTTCGAGGGTTCTTTCTCAGTCTTTGCTATGGCTGTCTAATGAGTATTAGTATTGATTTGACAGCTGATTTTCACTTCCTAATACTGCTTCTGAGGGATGAAGGTGGGTTAGGAGCCACTCCAACCACACATGAGTCTACAGTTTCTTTCCTTGGTAACTAATTTTCCACATTTCTAAACTTCTTGGGTTGCTGTTGGTAAAGTTTTTGCTTGCTTTTACTATTTCTTATTCATTTTGTTGAAAGAGGAATACTTTTTCAGATTTATCCTATCTTCTTTACCCGGAGGATTCAGGTTTATTGGTGAAACAGACTAGAGCTCCTTTAGAACAACGACCATCTCTTATTTCTCTTTTGAGTACTCCACAGAACCTAGCCCAGTGATTGGTACATGTCGATATATAAAAAATGTCAGGGAAAAAAGATATCACTTCATGTTCTATAATGATTAACTCTAAGGATCCTGAACAACAAAGCCTGAGTATTTATCCTAAAATACTTCTTTTGTCACACCACTCACCAAGTCTCAAAATATGAAGCCTCTCATCCAACTGGGCTGGTCTGTTTGCTCGCTTTGGCATATATCTCATGTATTTTCAAATGCAGATCTTTGCTCGTGTCACCACCTGTCTAGAACGAATGGTCTTCACTATTCAACTCTTCCTCATCTTTCAGAGCCCAAGTGAAATCCTACCTACTCCACAAAGCCTCAGTGACTTTTCTTATATCCCCGTCTCAGGAATCTGTCAGTTCTGCAGACCTTTCCTACAGGAATCTGTCAGTTCTGCAGACCCTTCATTGGCTTCATCGCATGACTTGGCATACACTCCTCTATGCTGTTTACTTATTCATTGGTGTATATATCAACTCTTCATCTAATAACAACAAGAATTTTAGTGAGCACTTACTACTACTAAGAGTTTTACATATTTATTTCTTTTAATACTCACAACACCCTGTGAAAGAACTTGCTCAAGTTCACATAGCTGGAAAGGGGGTTAGAGTCAGGATTTAAATTCAAATTTTTTTTTTTTTTATTCTGAAGCCCATATTTAGCCACTATATTAACTCTAAGTCTAGTTGTAAACTTCTAGTAGACATGAACTGAATCGTAATATTTTTCTATATTGATTCTCTTATTCAAATATACTTACTAGGTGTCTATTACATGAGAAATATATATGAAAGCTAGCTATGAAATAGACATAAGCTAAACTCTTCTCTGAAGAATCACATAACCGAATAATGAGGGCAAAACAGACACATAAATAACAAAGTACTTGTTAGAAAATGGTAATAAGATAGCTGATTTTTATCATGTATATTTTATATTATATATACTAATTTAATTCTCACAACCACCATATGAGATACACATTATTATTACCATTCCATTTTAGAGATGAGGAAACTGAGGCACAAAGAGATTAAATAACTTCCCAAGGTTAGACAACTAGTCAGTCTGTGCTCTCAACATCTTAACTAGGCTGTATCCCATGACAAATGTCATAATGGAGGTGGACAAAGAAAATTCTTCCTATATTAAAGAACTGTGTGTGAAACAGGGCAAGAGGAATCAGAGATAAATACAATTATATAAAGAAAATTCATACTATATAGTAGGAAAGAATTCTTGATATCTGAACTCTATTTAAATTCTGGAAACTGTCTATTATTTAAATGGGTTATGTAACAGAAAGTCATTTTGCAATATACAGGATCTACAGAGAATGGCTTAGCTCAGTGCTTTTTAAACTGAAGGTCACAACTCTTTTAGTGAGTCATGAAATCATTTAGTTAGCCTAATCAACACTTAAAAAAAGAAACAGAAACAGTAGAATAGAATAAATAGAAACTATCTGTGCATGTCTTGCATGGTAAAACTGGACAGGAAACTTTTGTTCCTGTTTCATGTATTTGCATATGTTATATGTACATGTAGGTCCACGATGTAAACTGTACTTCATACTGTGGATCATGCCAAAAAGCTTGAAAGCTACTAGCCTAGCTGGCTTAGGCATATGATAATACAAGTGCTTACTGCTTCCTTATAAATTTCAGGGATCCCCCAAAAGTTCTTACACGCTGAAACTTGGAACGGTATGGACTGAGGAGTGATTTTTCCAAGTAACTGAGTAAGTTCTTCAGTAAAGACAGATGTCTGGGCCATGTCTCAAAAGCATTCTGGATATAGTTTCATGTCAGTGCCCCCAAAATTGATAAATGTACTAAGTATAATTAAAAGACGATAAGCAGAATAAAAAATGGTTCAGTTACTGTGGAAAACTGTTTGGTGGTTCCTCAAAAATTTAAACATAGAATTACCATGTGACCCCACAATTTCATTCCTAGATATATACCTCAAAGAATTTAAAACAAGGACTTAAACAAGTGTATGTACATGCATGTCATAGCGGCTCTATTCACCAAAGCCAAAAGGTGGAAAGAGTCCAAATGTCCATCGGTGAACAAATGGATAAACCAATTGTGGTATACACATACAATGGAACATTATTCAATTACAGAAAGAAATTAAATGCTGATACATGCTGCAATGTGGACAAAGCTCTAAGACATTATGCTAAATGAAAGAAGTCAGACTCAAAAGGTCACATATCATATGAGCCCATTTTTATGATATATCCAGAAGAGGTAAATCCATAGAGACAGAACACAGATTGGTGATTGCCAGGGGCTGGAGAACTGCAGGGTGAGTGAGGGATTTTACTTTGGAGTGATGGAAATGTTTTGGAGCTAGATAAAGGTGCTGGTTGCACAGAACTGCGAATGTAATTGATGCCACTGAATTGTTTATTTTAAAATGACTAATTTTATGTTATGTGAGACTTATTTCACTAAATTATTAAAAAATAAAAGCCTATAGGCAGATGTTAACACCAGTAATACCAATATCTGGAGGGCAAATCTTTCTCAGGATATTAGAAACTGAATAAAAAGGGGTATCTTTAATTTTTCTCAAAGTAAATTTTAAAGGAGGGTCATATAGAATAAATAAATAGTCCTTACTATTTATCTAAACTAGAGACTACAGGGAAAAATGAACTGAGAGAAAATTGGCACGTACTTTTCCAGAAGCATCTTTAAAAAATATAAATTCAACAAGAGAGGAAACATTACTATACTTAAATGTTAAGGAGAGAATAAGGAAGGAAGTGAAAACTTTTAGACAGAACTCTGGACTTGAAGCAAGGGGAAAGTAAAGCAGTAAACCAGTCCTCTGGTTTCCAGTTGACGTGAAGCGACTACTTTCCTCTTCCCTTGGAGGTAATTATTTTCATTGTTACAACGTGTCTGCGCCTTTGGAGAGAGTTCACTAAAGGCATCCTGGCACAGGCTAGATAACCTCTTGGGGAGTATGCTATGGAGGAGCTAGATCACAGTTTTTCAAACTTTGATCAACAGAACCCAAGGTCATGAAAGCACCTAGAGTGAGGGATGAGGAGTAGGAGAGGAAAAGGGAGATAGAGTTGTTGATGCCCTAGGCCACTATTCCCATGTCATTCAGAGCAGGTTTGTTTCTACCTTTTAAATATTGGGATTCTATGTTAAAACTTCACTTGGGGAAAAAAATTCTTGGGGAAAAACATTCTGCTGAAACCCACTAGACTGCATCAAGTATTCCTAAACCTGGCTGCTCAACAGAATTTCTAAAAGAGCTTTTTCGAATTACAAATTCCTGAGCCATACCTCTAGATCTAGTGAAATAATAACTCCCCAAGGGATTCTTGTGCAGCAGCCCACAGCTAGCCCACAGTGTTTGAGAAGCACTCAACCAGATGACCCTTGTTTCCCAGAGAGCCTATGATAAAACTGAACTTAGATGGGTAGGCAGAAAACTTGGGCAAAAGAGCTGGTGGTAGCAGATGGAAAAAGAGAACACAGATAGCTAAATCACTGGAGTCTAATGAAGAAAGAAAATTGGTAAATGAAAAGATTGCGTAGGACCAGAAGTTCCTCTAGAGGTTTAATTGCCTGTGATCTCACAGCCTACTGTGTCTATATTGGTGATGGTAGTCAAAATGGTTTAATTCAGCAACTGTCCAAAAAAGTATTATGTGAGTCATGAATGTAATTTAAAATTTTCTAGTAGCCATAGAAAAAAAAGAAAAGTGAAAACCAGTGAAATTAATTTTAACAATACATCTTATTTAATTTCGATATACTCCAAATAATATTTTAACATGTAATTCAATATAAAATTATTAAATAATATATTTTACCTTTTTTGTATTAAGTCTTCAAAATGGTTCAAACTAGGTATTAAGAATTCGATAACCACGTGGCTAGTGGCTACCACATTGCATAGTGCAGGACTAGGTAATAAAAGGTCAATCTATTTCCTTTGAAAATTGATAATCTGTTGCAATAAAACATAAAAAGCCCATGAATCACTTTCCCAGCCTTAGAGACCTTGCTCCCGAAGAAGTCAGAAAATAGTTTAGTCTGCAGATATCATGCCCAACTTCACATCTTCAGCCCTGACCTCTCTCCCTCTTCCCTCTTCTCAGCAGCAGAGTCTGTGTTTTGGACATTTTTACCAGAATGTTCAGCTCCCAAAGGCCTATTCAAAATATCTAAAACTAAATTCACTGTCTTTCTTCCAAAATAAAAAATCAATTTACTTCTTGATTTTCCTATTTCTATCAGTCATCTAGGATCAAAACTTCAGAGTCAAATGCTTCTTTTTCCTTTATTCTACAAAAGCACCAAGTTCTATATATTCTTCCTTTGAAAGCTCTCTCTCACTAGCCCTTTCCTGCTTCTAGTTCTACCTGCTGATTTATCCAGTATAGTGTTATCAAATATATATATTTAATACACTATGTATAATGTCATTTCTCTTCAGTGGCTCTATAATGCCTTACATTTCAGCTGTGAATTCAGGTCCCCGCACAGTCGTGCTCTCACCCCACCTGACCTATATCATTCCAACCTTGTTCACCAACCTCCTGGAAGAGGCTTTATTTTAGGCAAACTATCCTAATCACTGTCTCCTAA
Source organism: Pteropus medius (assembly GCF_902729225.1). NCBI lineage: Eukaryota > Metazoa > Chordata > Mammalia > Chiroptera > Pteropodidae > Pteropus > Pteropus medius. The sequence goes on from NW_024354875.1 coordinate 31,838,220, forward strand.
ATATGCCTTATACTTTCTATCTCTGTGTTTTGTGACTTTCTAACCACCTAGAATGCCCTTAGTCCAGCTTTACCTAGCCAAATCATTATTCTACAAATATTTGTGTCATGCACTGTACTAGGTACTGAAGACAGAATAAAAAATCCTAGTCTGGTCTCAGTTTCCCCACTTAAATAAATCGTTTTTTAGATGTCAATTATGCCTCAAGAGTTGAAATTAAAAACAAAAAACAAAAAAATGAAAGAAATCTTCCTATGACCAAACAGAAGTGGTTTTGCATTACTAAGTTGTTCACATAAGGCATATAGCCTACATGACTTATAAGAACACACTGGGCCCTTACAGTTTGCTGCCTTATATTACTAATTCTCAAAATTTCCTACAAATATTCATCTATCTTCCCAAATAGAGGGTGGATTTCCTGAAAGTATGGACTAGGGTCTTACCAATGTGTTCTCCCTGATGTTCAGTGAGCAACAAGTACTGAATACGAATTTGCTGATTGACAAGTACTTGTAAAAGAGAAAGGGCCGATAGGGCAGAAGGAAGAGTCTACATAGAAAAGAACCACCCGCTCCGACCCACCACTGGCAATATGCTGGCAAATCCGGATCAGAGGTGAGCAGGGAGAGCCTGCAAGAACCCCAAAGTTGATGAAAGCACATGGGAAGTTTTACTTTTCCAATTCCATTGGCAAAGAAATTCAGAATCAGCAACTCTTAAGTTAGGATCATTAGCCTCAACAATATAAATGATCAGCTTTAAAAATCCTTTCTTAGCATGCAATATAAATACTACTACTGGTGAAGTTTAATATATACATAACATTAGACCTAAGAAGATAACTCACCACATGTTGTGCTCAAAAACTTTGGCTGGGTCAGTTAAAATTCTTGATCCCAGAGGGGCCACGGGGTGACAACCACTTTGGCATCTTTGTGGCATCTTTCCAATTCTTAGACAGGACATAGAATTTTTCCAAATCCCATTCATCTTAATCAGTACCTGGAAAATTATAAATAATTAATGTCAACAGGGATTAAACAGTGTATTGTTTATCTAATAACTAAAAACTGGTCCAAAAAGTTTACCACCTGAGAAAGGATATGAAAACTAAAGATTTTTAAGTGAAATATAGGCATGATAGCTTCTCTCTTGAAGTATTTTCAAGACAGGAGGAGGGAAAAGAATATTTAGAGTGTGTGACATTGGCTGGCATTCTTTGTAAGTCACAGCCTTGACTAACTTTGCTTTGTTTGGTATTTGCTTGTTTAACTTTTAGCACTCGGCCAAAGCATATTATGTCCAGAATTTGGATTTTGTGTACTAAAAATTTTCTTAAGTGATTTTATTATTTTGTTTTGAGAATTCTAGGCAAACCTATTTCTAGGGAATATTTCGTGACCCCCAGACCAAAAACCCAAGTATAGCAGCAGAATAAGAAAACAAACCTAGTAAATCTCATTTTCTGGAATAGTGAGTAATACATTTGCAAAATAGATTTCCCTATACAAAACACATGCTTTAATCCTAGCTCAAAAGGAGAATCATCAGTTGATATGTCAAATCTATCCTCATTTCTGGAAGAATAACTTAAACATTTAAATAGTATTTCATTTTAATTATGTATTGGCGAATATATCAGTTTAAAATGTTTATGGAAAAGTATCAAAAAGAAGCTCTAAAGAGCTTTTCCCAACAAGAATCTATTGCAATACTGCTCGGCATTTCATCCTGTTCAGTTGATCATCGCAACATTCAACCTAATGCTGCACGCTGTCAGGTGGAAACAGATGCTATAAGGTGTATGTACATAATACACATTAGAGACTATCCAAGGTGCTATTAGGCATAAAAATGACATGTATTGCACCCTTTATTACCTTATTGAAAGTCAATGGGTTTTAAGAGTATGAATTCCAAAATGCACTGCAAATGTCAAAAACATCTCATTGTGTTTTTAAACATAAAATTTAAGATTCTCCTTTTGGATAAAAAAAAAAAAAGGCTTAGTTATATACACCAAAAAGACTGTAATGGTTCCATTTGAAAGTGACTAACAGTGATGAGAAATGAAACATTCAATAGCTAGTGCTGATCTCCTGTTTCTTGTTTGTTTTTCCTTCTCGACTAAATGCAAGCTCTTTGGTGGAGGCAAATGAAATGAAATGCTCCGCCCACCACTACCTTTCCTCTGATGTGCCTTTGTTCTTTTCTTCTGCTAGTGTGCCACGTAAGGCTAACAAAACCCTGCTTGCACAATTATTTTTAGAATTCTCTTCCTGTACTGAGTACTACTCATAAAATCTTCTGTATGCTGAAAAGTAGAAACTGATTACACCTAGAAAGAAGGCAATTCATGCTCAAAAGTATAAAACGATGTAAACGTATTCCACCCAGGAAAGCCAAATCAAAATGAAATTTCAATATTTCAAATAATCATGTGATACTTATCTATATCTTTATATAGAAGAGGAAGAGAGAAAAAACCTGAGTTTCTCTCACTATAAATGACCCAGAACCTGTATAGACAGTTGGAAACAAAAAGTCATAACCAGACTAGATATTAGGCAATTCACGGAAATGTCAGAGAAGCATGTGCCTTGTAGGCTGCTAGCCCATAAAGTGTAGTGTGGCCAGGGCCTAAACATGTGGCAGTTTGTCTTGCTTAGGAAGCTGTTTTTCTAATTAACCACATAAGCATCTTTATCTATTTATTTATTATCTATAACAGTCACACACAGCCTTGCATGGCTCTTTATCTTTTATTAAATTTATATAATAAATATAATAAAGATAAATACATAATATAATTACCTAAATGCCTTCTCAACAAAATCGTAAGCTTCTAAGGGCAGCACCAAGCTGGTAGTGAATTAACTGCCTGATTACACAAAATGATAGCTGTCTGACATAAATAGAAAGGAAGTTACTTCATATTTTCCAGGGTGGCTCCTAAGATCCTTACAGTGTGGAAGAAGGAAGTGACAGAAGAGTGTGACAGTATACAGGCAGCTATCCAGTTATAGTGACTACACTGATCAACAAACATGTGCTCCATGTTATGACTGTCATGTTAGCTTAATGTTTACCAGGTTATGGTTCCATTCTGTGATGGGAAAAGAAGGGCAGGGTCAACCCCAAATAGAATGCCAGTGGAGAAAGTTGGTTTCTGCTACTAGAGTGTCCCACTCTCTTTATGTACCCTCTCTTAATTCTCTTTTGGCATAACCTAATTTGAATATAGGTTTTACTAAGATATTATTTCCATAATAAAACAGTATGGGTAAGTAGTATTTTTATTTGAAATAACACAAAAGGTATAGCTATTCACCCAAAAGAACGCAGGAAAGGAAAAACAGAGGAAATAAAAACAGATGGGGCAATTAGAAACCGAATGAATATTTAAACCTAACCATATCAATAATTACATTCAATGTAAATGGATTCCAATTAAAAGACGTAGATTGACAATGTGCATGAAAAGAAGCAAGACACAGCCATATACTGTCTATAAGAGAAGTACTTTAAATATAAAGATACCAACAGATTAAAATTTTAAAAAGAGATAGCATGCAAACACTGCATAAAAAAAGTGGAAGAGCTATATCAATAGACAAAGTAGATTTTTAAAAAAGACTATTACAGAGATAAAATAGGACATTTAGTAATGATCGGCCAATTCCTCAAGACTTCCCAATCCTAAATGTGCATGTACCTAATAACAGGGCTTTAAAATACGTGAAGCAAAAATGGACACAACTTCTTAAGAGAAGAAATTAACATATCCTCAGTAATATTTGGAGATTTTTTAATACCCTTCTCTCAACAATAAATAGAACACACTCAGAAACTGTCAAAAAAAATCAATAAGGATATAAAAGATTTTAACATTATTAACTTTACCTAAATGACACTTATAGAAAGAACACTATACCTAATAATAGCAGAAAACACATTCTTTTCAAGTGAACATCTAATATTTACCAAGGTAGACCATATATGCTAAGTTATAAAATAAGTCTCAATGAATTCCAAAGTATTAAAATCATACAGAGTATGACTTCTGAACATAATATTAAATGTTAATATCATTTTCTTGAAGTAATTTTGTCTAATATTAATATAACCTCACCAACTATCTTATGTATTATTGTGTACAGTATATGTTTTTTAAAAATGTATTTGTATGTTTACATTTAAATTGCTTCTCTTATAGGAGTGTATTGCTGATTTTTGCTTTTTTTATCCAAACAAAATAATAATAACATATATCTAGAAAAATCCCCAAATATTTAAAAATTAAGCAACACACTTCTGAATAATCTATGGGTCAAGTTTTACATGAGCTGGTAAATGTTAAGGAACATAAGAAAATACGTTAAATTGAATAATAATAAAATCATAAAATGTCAAAATTTACGGGATGTAGCTACAGCAATGTGTAAAGGAAGATTTATAGTTTTAAATTCTTCTATTAGAAAGGAAGAATTCAGTCTTAAGAAGCTATAAAAATAGTAAATTATATGTAAAGTAAGTAGAAAGACGGAAATAAAAATAAAAACAAATTAATGAAATAGAAAATGGACCAAATAGGGAAAATTAAAGTCAAAAATTGGTTCTTTAAAAAGATTAATAAAACCAATAAACTTCTGGCAAAATTGATCTCAAACATTTGTGTTTCAGAAAGCACAAATTTTTAATGACAGGAATAAAAGAGAGATCATCACAGATCCTATAGATGTTGAAAAGTGAACAAGGAAATATTATGAACAATTTTATTCCATTTATTAGATGGATAAATACCTTTAAAAACATAATTTACCAATAATAACAAAACAGCACAAGAAAAATCTAAATAGCCCAAATTTATTGTATAAATTAAAATTATAATTAAAAGTAAAATAAACATCACATCCATTAGAATGGCTATTAGAAAATACAATACAAAAACAAAACAAAAAATAACAAGTGTTGAGGTGGAGGAATTGGAACCTTTGTGCACTGTTGGTGGGAGAATGATGCAGCTGCTATGAAAACAGTATGAGAATTCCTCAAAATAGTTAACATGGAGTTGCCATATGATCCAGTAATTCTATTTCTAGATAAGAAGTGAAAGCAGAGACTAGAAAAGATATTTGTACACCATGTTTCCAGCAGCATTATTCACACAAAAAAAGGTAGAAACAATCCAAGTGACCATTAAAAGATGAACAGATAAATAAAAGATGATATATACATAAAATGGATGCTATTCAGCCTTTAAAAAGCAAGGAATTTTGAAACATGCTACGACATGTGTAAGCCTTAAAGCTGTTACGCTAAGTGAAATAAGCTAATCACAAAAGGACAAATGTGCATCATCCTTCTTATATGAAGTTCCTAGAGAGGTCAAAAATGCATAGACAGAAAGTAGATGGTGTTTGCCAAGGGCTAGTGGGGAGAGGAGAGTAGGGAGTTAAGCGTTTAATTGTTATACAGCTTCAGTTGGGGATGATGAAAAAATTCTGGAGATAGATGGTTGTGATGTTTTCATAACAATGTGAATATACTTAAAGACACTAAACTGCACACTTTAAAAAGAATTAAAATAGTAAATTTTATGTATATTTTATAACAATAAAAAACAGCCCCCCCGCCGCAAAAAAAAACCAAAAAAACCTCCAAAAAAACACCTTCCTACAAAGCAAACGTAGGCCCTGATGGCTTCACAAGTGAATATCAAACATTTAAGGATGAAATAACACCAATCTTACACAGACTCTTTTAGAAAATAGAGAACACTTCTCAATTTGTTTTATGAGGCCAGCATAATCTAGAGAAGTAGTAAAGTTGTATGAAATAAAGGTTTGAATATTGGTCACATTGTTACAATGAAGTTTTCCTAGACTTAGTGCTTCACATTTTATATAGTTTCAAGTTATCAAGTGTTTGTCAGGAATAAAACTTGATATCTAAAAGGGGGAAATCTGAGTAAGAGTTTTCTAGGCATGTCTTGGTGTGCTTTAATTGCTAAGGCTGCTATTTAGCTTGAGTTACTCCAATTCGGAACAGAGAAGTATTAAGGCAACAAGAACCTCTACGAATCCTTGTTAGGTGTTTGAGTTATTATTTACTGTTAGAAGCACCTTAAAAAGTTTGTGGTCCTGACTCTTCACTTAATTTAGCTCAAACTAATTGTGCCATATCAAATTATAGTCCATATAATCAAGTGGTATTTCTTTTACTCACTTTGCCTATAGATTCCTACTTTCAGCTCACTATCCTATGATGATGATTCTTCTCTAGTCCTGTCAAGGTCAAAATGAAACAGAATAAGAATGACTTTGAGGCCTTGGCCTTCTGAGATCTCAACACCAAGACTCAGTCATGAGCAGCCAATTGTATAAAGCAATCACTAAGGAACAGATCCAGAAAAGAACTGAAGCTCATTTAAGTATCAGAGTGACAGAATTTCATTATAAATAGCATTTATTATGCTATCGAGTATCCAGAGGTACGCCATGAAGTGTTGACACACTTCCTGTCAGCTCTAGGTGTTGGTAAGTGTGTGCCTATTTTAGAATGCAAGGAAAAGAACAAATGTATAAAGTGACTTGGGTCCTGCATATAGTATGACAAGCCAAGAAGATGGCTTTAAAACTTAGCAGTTTTCTGGGCCCACCACCACCACATTGTGCTTGTAGCAAAAGTACAGACCTTGGATAGAAGGACGACATGTGGAGAAAAGATCTCTGCCCCATCTCCAAATCTGGGCAAGATGCTTTGCCTTCCACTAAAATGGAGCCCTTTTCTCAATGATTCGCACATCTGCCTTACTACACCAACAAACTAGGACATATTCTACGAGAATAGGTAAAATGTATATATAAGGACATTTCATGTTACAAACATGAGTGTTTCTTAAATAACTGCAAATTTTATTTTGGTAGAGCAATAGTTTTAAGGACTTTATAAGTAAAAAGGATGATTTTAGTTAAAGAAAATCATATCATATTTTGCAAATTAAAAAAAAACCTTTGAGGAAGTAAAGCACCAATCCCAAATTATTTTTCATGTAAATCTGATTTAAAAAAAAAAAAGTTAAGTATTTACTATATGTAAAGCTCTTTTCTAAGCACTTTACATGTATTATCTTATTTAACTTATATTTCTCTGTGAAGGGGTACTATTTGTATACCCATATTACAGAGGAAAAACCCCAACCAGATGAAGCAATGTGCTTAAGGTCACCCAACCAATAACTGATGGGGCTTCAGTTTGAACCCAAGCAGTCTAACTGGAGAGACCACACCCTACTAAGGTTTTAAAACATCTTTTTTTAATCATATACATATAATTTACCTATTTGCACTCTACTTTTGTACACTATACATGCAAGAAGGACCACATACTGATTCGCCAATTTGTACTGAAGTTGCTAATATGTTGTAACTGATTTAAGAAGGCTTAGAATTCCTCCTCTCCCTTCATCTTTCTCAATTCTGTTTCTTCTCTTGGGCCTTAATCAAATAGCAAGAAATGCCACTGCAAGTCCAGTTTCGGGACTGAAGACAGCATAGTTATTCTTTCCAGTACTCAAATCTCACAATACAAGCAAAGAACTCTTGCATCATGGTAAATAATGTAACATTTTAACGCTCAATTCTTTTCATCTGGTTTACTTTTACACAACTAAGAAGTAGAGGCAAAGAAAGACTTTTTTCCTTTGGTGTTAAAGTTTGATCCTAAGATTACATTCTCAAATCTCAACACTACTAGCAGAGCATCTAAGAACTAGAGCAAATAGTACTGCTGGCTGTGTGAATCTATAAAGATTATCCTTGGAGCACTTAGTTGGTTCTGAGCAAAAACTCTATGTAAGGCTCCCCCAAAATGATTCCCAGTTGTCTCAGTTCACTGAAATATCAGAAAAAGAAACTGTTGTTAATCATACACTAAATGCCTGTCCTCTGTTTAAAAGTTAACTCTTCCTCAATGTTTCCTGGGTTTTGAGCATTCTTTAACTAAATAAATTAGTGAGACATTCATGTTTTTACCTTTGTAACTGTTTAGCTTTTCTTCTCAGCCGGGAAGCTGGTACAAAGGTTTCATTCAGAGGAACAAGCGTCATCTAGATAAAGCTGCACTAACATTACCAGAGAGGCTAGCATTAATGAGAGCAAATTAAAGTGCTACTGTTGTACTGTGTTGGATAGCAAAAGCCAACAGGTAAGAAACACTTAAGTATCAACTACACTGCGGTGAAAACTGAACTTCGATTAACTCTGGCAATTTCAATGAACTCTGAGGGTGACCATCTGTGAGGCCAACATCTCAGGCAACTCATACATTTTGTTTTAATCTTTCTTTGGATGATTATAATTTCAGGGTATAAATAAGGTTATTAGCAAGAACAGAAAACAACAGTAATTACAGTAAGTATTTACAGAATGCTTTGATCGCACTATGACGTCAGTCACTATACAGCTCCAATATGGGAATCCCATGCTCAGAGTTTGCTCTCCATGACCACCCTTAAAGGCGGCTGTCCCACGTACTTTCACAGAAAGAGGCTACTGGGACTCACAAATCAAAAGAACCTGTGTGTTGGTGGTCAATACCCTGTTTATAATGAGCGCTACAATTTAGTTTTGGTAAAACATCAGCAGTTACATTATAATGCTGTTAATTTGAATTTTATTGGCTTTGTGGTTGTAGCTCTCTACTTAGTTTGACTTTGTAGTTGAATAAGAGCTCTCTGTACAAGGAGCTTATACCTGGATTTACATAACAATATTCTAAAGGTATTTTAAGTCAACCCAGGGGTCTGAGAATTTTTTTCTTTAAATGTAGGTTTACAAATGTTTCTACATTGAGAAATACATTAGAAGATTCTGTTCCAGAGCATTCTACTCTTACTCCTCCTTAATAGCAGAAATACCCCTAAGAAGGGCAGAATCGACTCAATTCTCCTAGGAAAGCAATTTCAGGTGAAGAGGTGAAGGATTTGAAGTATGCTGAACCCAGGCTCTGCCACTTTCTACCACATAACCTCTCACATGATACTTTGTTAACCTCAATTTCCTCAATAAAATGTGGCTAATAAGGTTATTTCAAAATATAGGAAGGTTACAGGAGGCGATCTATGTGGCATATTTGTAGCATAGTGCTGGGTGCATGGTTAAGTGCTTCGATAAACTAGTTGATATTACTGTTATCATTAGTCTGTCTCTTCTTATAATTTCCACAGGGCTTCATGAATACAAGAGCAAGCTTTCCACTATGCTTAAGTAGTCCAAACTTTCCAAAGGTGAAAGACTAATTTACCAATGAAGTGGGGGTATAGTACAGTAGCAAGTGCTAAATATAATAATATTCAGAATATAAAAGGCTTCAAGTTCAAGTCCTGGCTTAGTTATCTACTAATCATGATTTTGGGGAAAGTCATTTACTTTGCCTGAGCCTCTAGGCTCATCTGTAAAATGGAGATAATTCCCAAGTCACAAAGTACAAAGAACATTAACAACTACATAGTGTTTCACAACTATGAAGTCAAATTATTTTTTAATGAATTCCAGAAACATTTCTAAAAGGCACCCCTTAAAGTTTAAAAAAGAAACACACACACGCACACACACACACACAAATTAATAATTAGACACACCATCTCTACCTCCCACTGTCCAACAATCAGGTGTTGAGGTGGCCAATTAGGATAAAAAAGCAAACTGCAAGTAATAATCAAGACTTTTATTTACTGTAACAGTGTAAGTAAGAGACAAAAAGAGGCACCAGCTCACCAGTGTTCCATTTTTCCCTGTGGAATGACACCAAGTAAGGATCAAGAAGATGCAAATACAGATAGGGGGAATTATCTCACTGCCCAGGAGCCCTGAATAAAAGGCTCCTGTCTTTTCATGGACTCGGGGACCTGGGTATGAAGAAAGGGTAAGAGTGAAGAGTGGAATGGTACTGAGCCAAAATGGAGAAGGTGTCTACACAGAGGTCCCCCAATAAGGAGTCCTCCGAATTCAGGCATCTGGGCTATGAATTGTCAAATGACAAAACTAAAACAATTAAGTAACGAGTTTGATGTCCTTTACTCAAGGGAAACCAATCTGTGGATTGGAAGTGTCGATGTAAGAGATGTCCAAACTATCAGAAAGAGTTAGGCAGTATAGGCAGTATCGCTGTGTGTTCTGTTTCCCTCCCACTCTGAGCTAAATATTAATAAATATCGTACACATTCTTTTCCCCAAAAAAAGAAAAAAAAAAAAGAAACATCCAAACCTGTAGAGAATTTTTATGTTTATTTGAGCCAAACTGATGACATATGCTGGGGAGCAAGATCTCAAATACTCTGGAGAATAACAGTTTTGCAGCTTCTTTTATGCATTTGACATTAAGGAGGGAATGTAAGGAGGATTACATGAAGGCGGGGGGTGGGGGGGAGGCAAGGTGAGGACTGGATTACAAAATAGTTAAGATTATGTATTCTCTAGAGGGTTAATACCTCCTTCGAGGGGTATTATTTCTAGTATTTCAAAGGTGTGTTAACCTAGATGCACAAGAACAATGCACAGGTTTGGCTTAAAACTTTTCACTAAAGAAGGCAGGCCTGGGGTGTGACAACCCATCATGACCTGCCCAGCTAGAAATTTATTATCAGATCACTCTGTCAGATTCCTTTCCATTTGACCCCTTTTTTCGTCCACAGGGAAGTTCAGTGCCTCACAAGCAGTGGAACACTCTTCCCAAGGGATTTGGGGCAAGAGCAAGAGTTTTATAAAGCCTTAGAAGAAGCAATGAAAAAACAGGACATAATTGGCTAGGAAGGCAGAGATTTCCTTATAAAGCCAGTGGGTTCTACTTTCTAGGGTAAGATAAGCTAGCTAATGCTGAGTTGGAGGGCTGTGATTCATATATGTTAGATTTCTTTGACAGGTGTTTCCTGAAAGTGAAGGCTGGGCTGGGCCACTGCGGCAACCATCATTTTGAGAGTTCTGATATATGAATTAACTTTATCATGCACATGGCTGCCCATGGGGGCCTTGACTGCAATCCCTCCAGAAAATTGAAATGAACTGGCTGTATATTAATTCTGGTGTGGGGAATGGCAGCTTCTCCCCACAGGCCTTCCAGGAAAAGTCTTGTAATTGCCTATGGTCAGGCCTGAAAGATCACACATAGGTGTCTGACCTGGAGCCTGACAGTTCACCCAAAGAAAAAAAGAATACAAGCATTCTTAACGAAACACATAATAAACCTTATTCCGAGAAATCATATAAACTAAAAAACCAATAAATTTAATGTGGATGAAGAAGGGGTTCTATGGAAAGTAACCTCACAGGGTGATTTGATCATAAATTCCTAGGTGGGCAGGTCATGGTGGGTAGTCATGCCCCAGGCCTGTAACTTCTTTACTGAAAGCTTTTTAAGCCAGTCCTGTTCACTGTTTTGTGCACTTAGGTTAACATACCTTTGAAATGCCAGAAGTAATACCCATCAAAGGCGTAACCACCCCCACAAGAGAGCATGTAATCTTAACTACCCTGTAATACAATCCCCACCATTCTTTTTCCCACCTCCTTGTAATCTTCCTTACATTCCCTCCTTAACACCAAATGCATATAAGGAGCTGTAAAACTGTTAATCTCAAAAGCATTTGAAATCTTGTTTCCTGGCAATTGTCATCAGTTTTCGTTTAAATAAACTTATAAAAATTCTTTACAGGTTTGGACGTTTCTTACGTCAACATTAACAATGATTTCTTAAAAAGCCCATGAATAATGTCACAGCAAGTTGCTTAAGAATAATTAAGAACATTAATTATATTCTTAACCTCTAAGGAGCATATCATGTAGAGAAACCTTAGTAATCTTCAATCAATAAAAGGTCTTAATTCTAAAATCATTTATAAGTTGGTTAAGAGCTCAGAACCACATTTTTATAGGAATATTTTAAATGGTGATTAAGATACAAAGCTAGTCCACACATTTAAAAAAATCCATAATATGAAAAGAAATTTGTTTATTTTAAATGGTCTTAGGAAACTGGCAAGTTCCATTTTCCCAAACAGCTGAAACACTGCCAATTCATACTGCTTGGGGGCAACTTGAGTCTTATTTAATACAAAAACAATCTGATTAAATATTGACTCTTTTAAAACAACAAAAAACCCCCATAATACCTGTCAGCCATCTTTTGCCACCTGATAACATAAGTTGTGTCTACAAAGTAATGTTAACTAAAAACTAGACATGTGTAACAAAATAATTGTTGTCTCTTCAAATAAGTAACCTTAAGAGATTTGTATTTACTCTAATAATAATAAAACATCTTTGAAATTCCATTTTCAGATAATGTCCTCATAGCAAGTTTATTGATTCTTTTTCATATCCATGGTGGTAGCAAACTCTTTACTTTAAGATATATACCCTTTGTTGTCTTTAAATTGTTGTTCTTGTTGCCATAAATGTATAGACTCCAAACATAACCAGCTTGGAAGAATCATATTCATTGAGAAATAGTTTCTGGTATATTCTGTTTCCTTAAACAGTCTCAGTCATACCTCATAAATCAAGTTCACACAGTACACACTGTAATACCACAAATGATAGTATCCTTTGTGCTTATCCTTTTTTAAGAAGCCAAAACTAACTAGAAATAAAAGCAAGATTTTTTTTTTTATTTAGAAATTTAAAATATATATTGATTGCTAAAAATAGAAAATATACAGGGGGAAAGATCGCTCTTATGATTACAACAAAAAATGATATGAAATACCTAGGAATAAACTTAGACAGAAATCTACAAGACTGATATGAAGAAAGCTATACAATCTATATAGGGGCATAAAAGTAATGTTAATAAATAGGAAGACAGTACATGGGTTTCTGAAGTTGAAGATTCAGTATTGTAAAAATGTAAATTCTTGCCAAAATCATCTATAAAATTAAAGTAGTTCCAATCAAAATTCAAAAAAATGTTTTTGGGAAACCTGAACAAATAATTTAAAAGTTCGTCTGGAAGAATAAACATGCAGGAAGCACCAGAAAAACACTGGAAGAGAAATGAGTGGTGTTGGTGTTGGTGTTGGTGGGACAGGGTGAAGCGGGGTGGGGGAGTGCTTGCCCTTCAGATCACAATATACTATAAAGCAAGTATCTCTTGGCCATGTCTGTAGTGTCAAGATATAGAGTCAAAGCAGTGAACAGAAGAGAAAGTCCAGAAAGTCATTAAGTATATATAAGAATTCTATTTGTAATAAAACTAGTATTTCAAATCAGTCAAAGAATTGCATTAAGAAAGGCTACCTGTTTGGAAAAAATAAAGTTATATCCCTACTCTATATCTAACACTAAATGAATCGAACTTTTTAATATGAAAAGTACTTCTTAATAGGCCTAGAAAAAAATAGAGGTGAATACTTTCTAAAAAGTGGGGTAAAAAAGATTCTTTTGAACATGATACCAAAGCTATAAAGTATAAAAAGAAAGGAAAAAAACTAAAAGTTTGCATAAAATACTGTTGGAGATACTTGCAAAACAGTATAATATATGTTATGCTTGGAAAATAATTAGAAATTATCTCAGTAGAAAATTTGCTAACATCATCAAGTATTCATATAAGGAATGCAAATGGTCATTAAAAATGTCTATCACACTAATAATAAATATCTTTTGAGGATGCTTTTGACTGTAAATAACAGAAGATCCTATTCAAAACCTGGCTTAAATAATAAAGAATATCTCTCATAACTGGAAGTCCAGAGGTTAAGCAAGTCCCAGGTATAGTTTCATCCACAGTCCTATAATGTTATCAAGGACCCAGGTTCCTGCCATTTCTCCATCTTGCTCTTCACAGCATTACCTTCACCCTAAGTCTGGTTTCCTTTGCCACTTATAAAATGGCTGCAGCAATTCCAGGCATCACACTGGACATGGCAACATGGAGAGGAAAAAAAGGATCATCTCTTTCTCATGTCTCTTTTTAGGGAACATATTCACAAGTTCCTCAACAGACTTGCTCTCAGATTTCACTGGCTAGAACTGGGTCACAAATGATTCCTAAATCAGAAACTGGTGAGAGAATTGGTTCCTATGGTTACTTTAGACTAGAGGTCCAGGGACCCCTAGCTATACCCAAGACACTTTACGAGGGTCTCCAAAATGTCAGAATTATTTTCATAGTAATATCATGTTACTTGCCTTTTGATTGTGGTGACATTTGCACTGATGGTGTACAGGCAATGGTGGATAAAACTGCTGACACCTTAGTCTTTATCAAGGCAGTGGCACCAGACTGTACTAGAGGTCATTAACTTCGTCACTAACCATGCATTCACAGATAAAAAGAAAAGAAAAAGCTAGTTTCACTTAAACGTATCGTTAATGAAGCATTAAAAATTGTTTTTCATGGAACACCATTTTTACTTCGGCATTTTTGCAAAAACAAAGTAAGCCTGTCAAGAAAAAAAATAACAACATATATTAGCACTGATAAAATTCAAGCTTTTAAGCAAAAAATTAGAATTCTGTTAAATCTGTGTATTCACTACTGTAAGCTTAACAGCTTTTGACACTTAAACACTGTTCTGATGAGAATAAGGTATTTTCGATATTGTATAATAAAATGTGTCAACATTAGGAAGAACTGCACAACTCAGTGAACCAATATTTTCCAGGTGGCCAACACACGATATCACAAATCATGCAATGGGTACTGGATCTATTCAAAGTGCAAGAGAGACCAATGGATTTTAATGAACAGAGTATGAAAAGTTCACTGATATCATTTCAAATATTATATTGCAGTTAACCTTTAAGAAACTACCACTTATTGGGATTTGGTGTAGCATCAAAGGAGAATTCACACTCATCTGACAAGAGACTATAAGTACTCCTCCCCTTTCTAACTACTTATATATCTGTATGAGATTACATTTTCTTCAACTATATCAACCGGGATAATATATCATAACAGACTTAATGCAGAAGCAAATATAAGACTTGGTCATCTTCTCTAAGGTGAAACATTAAGGAGATTAGCAAAAATGTAAAACTATGCCACTCTTCTCACTAGCTTTTTCCTTTTGGAAAACATTTCTTATAAAAATGTTATTAATGTTAACATGCAATAGGTTTACTATTTTTTAAAATTGCAATAAATAAATGTTAAAGTCTTTTCTTTGATTTAATTTTTAATACAGTAAATATAGGTAACTGTGACCTACATGAATCAAAGTTCTTGTGGGAGGGGGCCTCTACAACTTCTCAGAATGTCAAGGGGTCTTGAGACTAAAAAGCTTGAGGACTACTACCTTAGGTTAATTTTCTGGGGTGACATGGACAGTGGAATGTCTACTTTAAAAAAAAATAGTGCAATGGCTTACTATCACTTTGGCAAAGGTGAAACATTGTAACAGTGTTGTGCAGGAACAAGCATCTTCACACACTGTCAGGGGAGACTGCACTGAAGAAACCTTTCCTAAGGGAACTGGGGCAATACATATGGAAATTTTTAAAGAAAAAGTTTGATGGAAAATTCCATTTACAGAAATATATCCAAAGAGTATAATCAGAAGAATTTTAAGGATTTGTCACACCATTGTTTGTATATTACACTGAAAAACTCCATACAATCTAAATACTCATCTTTAGAGGATTGACTGAATTATTGTATATCCATATAAAGAAAACTATGAGGCCACTTAAAATATTACTAAAACCTAAATTTATTGATATGTAAAGAAGTCCATTATTTATTAGGTGGGGAAAAAAGTCAGGTACAAAAGAGTACCTTTAGTATGATCTTATTTTTAAAAATTAACACATATACCAATAAGTATACATATGCACAGGCAAAGACTAGAAGAATTTAAAGTAGTTATCTTTCACTGAAAGGCTCAAAGAGATCCTTATATTTTCTTCTTAACACATCTTGAAATGTTCTTTTTCTCTTTCATTTTAAGTAAACTTAAACCACCTTTATAATCAGAAAAAATAAAAACATTTTTTAAATTGCTAAATATACAAATTCTATGTAATATTCATGGGTAAAGGATCCAGGCTTGGGAAGAAAGAGAAGAAAAAAGATAGTATAGGCAGCAGTGACAGTAAGACTAGAAAGGTTTGAAAATTTTTCTGGTGGTCACTCCTTTACATGGGGGAAAAGATGGTATGGACCAGTTAATGGGACCCACACAAGGTGTTGTGGGTGGCTGGATTCAGGACTCAAATACTCTAGGGCCAAAGAAGTCCAGAGAAAGGCTACTTTTAAAAGACCTCAATTTGTTAGACCAAGTAGGGCAGACAACTTCAGATTCTGAAGGGTAGGGCAAAGTTAATCCTCAAAGAGAAATAAATTATTGAAAAGGCAAAGAGTAGGAGAAGGAAGTAGAAAACAGACAAATAATCCATGGTAAAATGTCAAATTCTAGTTATCCAGAAACTTCCTATTCACCGACTACAACTGTTTCTGATGTGCCAGAACCTTTTCCTTTATCATCAGGCAGCAAACACAGATGGCACTAGTCAAGTCTGCCCAGCCAAGCTCCTGGGAAAGCATGCACACCCTCTGCTGGTCAGCTCTACACCAGAGCAAGAGTCTGTGTCTGAATCAACTTCCCAAATCACAGGAATATATATTTTTGTGTTCTCTATATAGCTAATTTCAGTGAAGAGTTTAGAAACCATTTCCTGAAACTGTCCTCTGAAAGAGACAATTCCAGATTAAAACAATGCCTTCCTTTGTTATACCAAAGAAAAGCATCGTAAAAACTAAAGTCCTGTGAGAAAATATACCATCAAAAGTATTTTAAATTTGAATGATTTCACCTTATTACATAATAAATAAGTAGAAATGTGCAGACGACTGCAACATTTAATATGACTATAAAGCCCCATTAGAGTTTTATTCTGGTTGAGAACCTGAGAATTACTATAACAATAATATTTGTATAGTTTTTACAACTTACAAAAAGCTCTCATATTAATTTTCACATTCAATCCTTACAACAATCCTATAAGCACTGGAAGAAGGCAGGACAAGCATTTTTGTTGTCACCATTTTACAAATGTGGGAGATAAGACTCAGAGAAGTCACATGAATCGCCTTGATCACACACATACAAGAGCCCACACTCCAAGCAGGCCTCCGAACTCCAGATTCTACGTTTTATTCAGTACACTATTTTACCCGAGTTGCTGGTAAGTAAAGAGTTTTCTAAAGAGTTGGTATGTATTTTAGGTAGAGAAGTAAAAGGCCTAAAACATGTTTCCATAATACATTTCATTTTGTTTCAAATATCACCAAAATTTTAGGTGGTGAATCCTAAATCTGAGGGGTTTGCACTGTAGGCAGTGCTTTATCCTAAAAGAACATCAGTTTAACAAGAGAAGTAGACATTTTAGTAAGGAATCTCCTGAAAACCAAATAAAGTTAACTTCAGAATTACTATATGTGGCACGTCTATGCTCATAAAAACTAGATCCCGTCAGGCTTTGTGGTTTCCATATTCACTCAGTAAATACTTTACATTCAGCATGAAACTGGGGCTAGGAATCTTCAAGTTCTGGTCCGGTTTTCTCTTGAATCTTTATGATCTTAATGATTTACCCCTTATGAACAAAGCATTATAGATATTGTTTTATTGGAGTGCCAACCTAAAAATCAGTATGCTGAAGATTCAATGAAATTCAGCTATTATCACAGTGATTTTCCCCAAACTAAAGAGCAAATAATTATATAGTGCTGTCTACGTGCCAGGCATTACTCTAAGTGCCTCCCAAGAACCCATTTAACAGGTAAGTACACTGAGGCGCAGAGAAGTTAAGTAATTCTAGTTACTTAAGATAAACCAGGTTCGCAGCTAGTAAATAATAAGGCTAAGACCTGAACCCAAGCAGACTGGCAAGTGAATTAATCTTAATCATTACAGCTATGCTGCCTCTATACAGAGATACCTAGCATATTCCTGTTGTATTTTTAAAGTAAACTTTTAATTTTAGAGAAGTTTTAGATTTATAGAAAAGTTGCAGATAGTAGAGTTCCCACATATCTGAGTTTCCCCTACTGTTAAAATATTACATTAGTATGTTTGTTACAATTCATAAGCCAATATTATTATTAGAAACTTAAGTCCACACTTTCTTCAGATTTCCTTCGTTTTTAGCTAATGTTCTTTTTCTCTTCCAGGATTTCATCTAGGGGACATTTAGTCACCAAATCTCAGGCTCTTTTGGTTCTAACATTTTCTTAGACCTCTTCTTTGTTTTTGATGACCTTGACAGTTTTGAGGCGTACTGATCAGGTGTTTTGTAGCACAGCCTTCAACGAATATTTATCAGATGTTTTTCTCATGATTACACTGGGGTTATGGGTTTTAGGGAGGAAAACCACAGAGGTAAACTGCCATTCTTACCACATCATATCAAGGGTATATGATATGAACATAATTTATTACTGCTGATGTTAACCTTGATCACTTGGCTGAGGCAGTGACTGGCAGGTTTTCCACTGTAAAGTTGTTCCCTCCTTTTCCACACAGTATTCTTTGGAAGTCACTATGCGCGGCCTACACTTAAGGAGTGAGGAATTATGCTCCACCTCTTTAAGGTTAAGAGTATCTGAATAAATTATTTGGAATTCTTTTGCATGGGAGATTTGTCTCTTTTCCCCTATTTATTTATTTATTCAATCATTTGTTTATATTGGTATGGGCTCACAGATAATTATTTTAAATTTTGGATTATAACTCAATACTACTTTATTTACTTTGCTGCTCAAACTGTTCCTGCTTTGGCCATTAAGAACTCTTTCAGTTGGCTCCTATATTCTTTTGACACACTTCCATCATTGTGTTTTTGTTTTTGAGCACTTCCTTACTTTCTGGCACTACGAGATGTTGCAGGCTCATGATGTATGTGCCTTGACCCAGTCTTTGAGTTAGCCATTTCTCCACAGAACATTTATTCCTTTTATTAGAGAATGGTTTGGGCACCGGGTGTGCTCCTTATTGCCAGGTTGCTTCCAGGTCCTCTCAACTGACAAAGCAAGGAAATAGATGTGTGTATACTAAACCACGTATCTTTATACACATATCTTTATCTATAAATGTATCTCTAAGTATCCATCTGTATCTATAGTAAACTAAACTAGATTTCATACTAATGTTTCTAGCTCTAATCCATTACCACATGGATCATTCTAGCCTTCCCCTCTTGCTTGACTATAACCTCCCACTCCAACATTAAGAAACCTAGTTCCTATCATCCACCAAGCAGTTACTAATTGTTCAATTCCAGTACACATGTATAGTGGTTTCAGGATTGTTAACCTATACCTCTGCTGGAAACTATCTACTAGATTACAGTGTACATGTACAGGTCCTATTGCTGTCTTACTGTCTTGTTTCCAAAGTTACTTAGGTCAGCACCTTTTCCCTGGCCACTTTCAGTGATGCTATTGCATAAATTTGTAATGTAGTTAGATTCTTTTGTCACAGTCTGCATTCCATCCTGGAATCCCCACTTCTTCTTAATTATTTTTTAAATTTTGCATACATTAAGGTTTACTCTTTGTGCTGTAAAGCTCTATGGGTTTTAACAAATGCAGTGTCATGTATCTTTCATTACAGAATCATACAAAATAGTTTCACCTTCCTAAAAAAAATTCTCTGTGCTACCAATCAACCACAAATTCCCTGTTTCTGTTACATTTTTCTAACAATGTACCTGACATAATTGCTTCTCATTCTTTCCCCTTACAACATGCTCACATTTATAAACTCATGTGATTCTCACTTCAATCCTGAGTGTTTCCACTTAGCAGACAATTGAATGGAACTCAGGATAAGCGGCTTGGTCAAGATCTCACTAAGTGGTGGTGCTAGCACTATAACTTGTGCCTTTTGACTCCTTGTATAATGCTCTTTCTACCACAAAACACTGCTTCCTCGTTTTCAGCAGGGAGAGAAATGGCTGTGCATAGAGACAAGAGGAAGAAAAGACAGAAATGGTGGTAAGTGGTCATGTCTTACATCAACGGAAGCAATTACACTAAAAATACACAAAAGTGGCATTCTAGTTCTGATAACTTGGTGAACCTCAATCGCCAAAAACCTTTCTGCTATAAATATTCCCAAAAGGCTGGTTAAATACATTTAAAAATATAGCTTTTTAAATACACCACTGAGCCAGTAAGGAAGAAAGAGAAAATCCTGAAGTCCAAAAGCTAGCAAAGGTCCAGAAAGCTAAATGAGAACAGAAGCCAGCAGTTGCCCAAATCCCACAATGTATTAAAAAAAAAAAAAAAAATCACAAAAACTTATCTAAATAAACTCGTTTAGTTTAACATCAGAAAATATATATTTCTATAGTTCATCATATTATGAGTAAAAGAAAACAATTATATAATCACCTCAGCAGATACAGAGAAAGTTGATTAAATTCAATACCCATTCATGATTAAAAATCAAATCAAAGACTTTTAGCAAATATGGGATGGAAGAGAATTTCATTAACCTGATAAAAAAGTAGCTACCAAAAACCTAGTGTCATCTTTAATGGTAAAATATTAGAAGTATTTCATTTATAAACATGAATAAGATAAGGATGTCCACTATCACTGGCTCTATTCAAAATGAACTAGAGGTCTTGGATAGCACAGTAAGAAAAGAAAGAGAAATAAAAGGTAAAAGAGTTGAGAAGGAAGTAACAAAACTGTCACAGTTTTGAGGACATGATTATCTATATAGAAAAATCCCCTAAACCCTACAAATGGCAATTATTACTATTTAAAAAAAATAACATTTGGCAAGGTTCTGAAGATCATTATACAAAAAAAGACAATTGAATTTTTATAGACTAGCAAAAAATATAGTTAGGAAATATAATTTAAAAATACACCACTTACAGCACTGGTCAAAAATATAATAATGTACTTAGGAAGTTGCAAAATATACAAACCCTCTAAGAAAAAAATTATAAAACTTCATTGACAGACATTAAAGGTCTAAATAAATGGAGAGTTATACTGTCTTCATAGACAGGATAATTTCACACGACAAATAAATCATTCTCTTCAAACTGATACACAGATTCAATGTTATATCAATCAAAATTCCAATAAGGTTTTTTGTGGAACTTAAGCTGATTCGAAAATACATTGAAAACTGCTAATTGTAAAAAAAGAAACATGCTCCTAAAGAAAAGGAATAAGGTAGAGGACTTGCCCTACCAGCTCTCAAGCCTTACTATTAAAGTGGTCAGTTATTAGCACATGTTCAGAAAAAAATATAACAATGGAATAGAAAACAGAGCCTAGAAACAGATCTAGGAATGTAAACTTGATATGCAACAAGAGTTAGCACTGCAGATCTGTGGAGAAATGAGGGACCCTTCAACAAATGACATTTGTAATATAGGGCCACAACCAATGTATGAGGGGTGACATGTTAGAAGAGACAAGGTTGTAACTAAAGTGGAGTGGTCAGGAAAAGAGTTAGACTGGAGTTGTGATACCTGGGATAAGTCTTGAGATAATTAAGAGAAGAGGAGGAAGGGAGATCCATAAAAGAAAAATTTGAAATGTAAAGGCACATTGGCTTGAGCAAGTGAACAACAAGTCACTACCACAGAGCCAATGCTAAGGATGGAAAAGAGATGAGGCTAGAAGTGTGGGCAAAAGGCAGATAGTACCCTGTATATTACACTAAGGGATTCTGATTTTGTCCTATAGGTACCTATATAGACTCCTAGGGATTCATACATGTAGCCTCAAGGCTAAGAGATTTCTCTCAAACTTTTTATTTTCAATTTGATAAAAATCTAAAACAAAAATTCTTTAACAAAAGGATATTCTGGATCATCAGGATGACCACCTTTTAAGTGATTACTGTCACAAGATTTCAGTTCACACATTTGTGTTTAGAGTGCACTGGCAAACAAGTGGTACCATTTGCCATTGGCACAAGCTAACGAGAGCAATGAGGACTATTTTATGTAAATGATGTTGTCAAGTGAAGGTCAAATGCAATCATGACACATTGAACACAGGAAGTTTTTGCAGTGGTTTAAGTAAAGAGGTGAGGGCACTGACACAAAGACAGTATGGACAGGACTTTCTATAAGGAAGTTATGCCATAGAGGACAGTACCCATTCACTTTTAGAGTGTGTTAGGCCCAGCAAAAACAGTCTCATTGGTAACAATGAATAAGTATTCGTTTGAATTTGTTTTATAGTTTTGCTGCATTTTACTTATAACTATTTAACAATTATAAAAAAGATAAAACATAAGGAGTTCATATATAGTTTTATGTTTGCATTTATTTAACATGCTGAAAATATTTTAAGTTAACAATAGAGAATCCTGGCTATCTACTTGGGTTTAAGGAATTCTGCTCTGGGTGATTGGGAGACACTTAAAGATTTAATTAGAAAATGAGAGATTTGTGCTTAAAAAATCACTCTGGCAGTAGTGTGGAGGGTTGGAATTGAAAGTATTTAAGGCAGAAAAAAAGGCTATTAATATAAAAATGTGATAAAACAGTGAGGCCCTAAATTAATCAGGGGATAGGATGAGAACATAGATAAGAGTTAGAATCAAAAGGACTTGGTTGTGGGTAAGAAAAAGAAGGCATCTAGGATGACTGTCCCTTGGGTGACCTGGTGGTGAGGTAAAGACCATAGGAAGACAAAGAAGTAGGGATGAAAGGGAAGGAGAAAAGAGAGATGATGAATTCAATTCAGCAATGATCTGAATTTCATTTGAACGAAAGAAAATCCAGTTATCTTTTCTGGGTCCCAGTTTTCTCAGTTACAGCTGCATTCATGAATTAGCAAATTAACTATTATAGCGCTCTCTAAAAATACACAAAGCACTCCGCAGTATCCTGTAAATAAGTTATGAAAAATCAGCAAAATCCCAGGCCCTGAAGGAAATTCAGCAGGGTTAAAAAGAGATATGGCAAATTTTTATTAAACATTTAAATTGTGACTCAACGCACTCACCCAGTATTGTACTTTTTTGCTCTGTCAGATGCCATCTCTCTCTTGCTATTAAAAAAGAGGTAGCATGCCAAGCCCATGTGGGAGACTCAAAGACAGCACCTCAAGGGACTTACAAGCAAAGCAATGGGACACATCTGGTGCATGATTACTGAAAATGTAGTGTAGTGGGAACTTTGACCGTATAGGTGGGGCTAGTTATTTTAGTTTTATTTAGAGGAATCAGCGTGAAATCTTAGGCAATCCAATCAGAATGTAAACGTTTCATATCTTATTCCCAATAAGGAGGTCGGTGGGAAAGGAGAAGGAAAATGCAGCAATTATCTTAAAACCAGCCTGTGTTCTCGCAAGCCACAAAAGAATAATTCAACCCTAGTTTGGTGGGAATGCCAGCATCTTCCACCAGTAATTCATAATACAAAAGCATAGTGTTTATAGACCCAAATGTTTAACCGTCAACCTCATCTACATTGTCCAACGTGCGACTAAAGGGAAAGCCATGGGGCGTACCTTTAGCACACGACGCTGCTTTGGGTGGTCGCACTCGACACAGCGCCTCTCTCGGGGCCCGGCCAGGGTTTCCCAGAGAGAAAGTCCGGGGCTGAGAGCCGCCCGGCGGCAAAAGACAGATGCCTGAGCACAGAGTGCGCACAGGCAACAGAAACCTGGCACCTGCAGCACAGCGTCCCCAGGGCCTCCCCGGGACCGCGTGCAGACCAAACAGGTGAGCCCGCCCTACAGCGCAGCCTCCTCGCGGCCAGAGGAGGTGGCGCCCGGCGGGTTGGAAGACGCGGCGCGAGCCGGAACTCGGTCCCTGCTGCCTGATGGGAACTGTAGTTCTGGCAACGAGCCAGGCTCCCTTAGAGGGCATTAGGAACTACATTTCCCAGTGAGGGAACGGCTTCGGCAGGCCGCGCGTTACGGGACCACGCACTGTCCACAGCCGGGTCCGTAAACGGAGAGCGTTTGGAGGGCAGGCCAGAAAGGAAGTGTCTTTTCCTTCCTTCTTGTCTGCGCTCTGGCGGCGCCGGCTCTGTAGTCCCTCGTCCCGCTACTGTGTGTTCCCTGTCAGGCTCCCCGTGTTAGGCTTTCCTGGTTCCCCGCAGGGAGTTGGGGCCTCAAGATTCCGAGGTAGCGGCTGCTGCCGCGCAGGGGTTAGGGGAGCACCCCTTTTCGGCCCTGCCAACCCCGCGGCCCGGCCCGTGCCTCTATGGGCCCAATCCAGAAGCCCAATGTGTGCCACCGGCTGAGTCGCCGTGCGCTGGGTTTCTTCTCGCGCGACGCAGGCGTGGTGCAGAGGACGAACCTGGGCATCCTGCGGGCGTTGGTGTGCCAGGTGACTGCCCGCCGGCCGGGAGCGGGATGAAAGGCAGCGGGGTGCCTGGGGAAGGTCTCAAGCCTTGTGCTGGAGTGCACTTTTTACGCGGTAGAGCCCTCTTTTAAGAAGGTCATATGTAATGGGGAGGGGAATGCATGCCTTGAATCTCGGGGATTAGTAAGCAGATATTAATAGGACCGCCAGATGCTCTTATTTTTTTAAGCTTCTTATATCTTCCTGCAAACAATCTCCAAAGGGTGGTCACCCCACTTAAAACGTGAGAGTGAGTCAGAGTAAGATTTGAACATAGCGTTTTTAAGTAACGTACATGAAATTTCTTCGATAACTGTAAATTTAACTATCCAACATAAAAATTAGTGCACAGTAGAGGCTTATGAGTTATTTCCTAAACAGAAATCCTTTATCTTTCAGGAAAGTACTAAATTTAAGAATGTTTGGACAACTCATTCCAAGTCACCTATAGCCTATGAGAGAGGAAGAATATATTTTGATAATTATCGGTGCTGTGTCAGCAGGTATCTTGGGGGGAATTTTTTTTTTCCTGTAAGTCACCTCACTGTTGATCTTAACACTTATTTTTATAGAACTACATGCCTACATTAGAGTTTAGTGAAGTAGAAGAATGGAAAAATGGGTCCAAAATAAGAGTAGGTGGTTAAATGTCTGTAATTTTAAAATCTTGTTTAAAGTCGTAGGTTTCATCTTTGTTAATACCATTTAAAGCAAAATTACGTTAGTGCACGCAAAATGGTAGATTGCTTTTAGATCACTGTTATTTTATTCTGCTTAAAAGATAACAGAATCAAGACAGCGAAGTACCTAATAATTAGATGCTGCTTTAGAGAAGAATGTTTTGTTTTGGAAGTACTTGCCTCTTCTGTTAAAAAAAGACTTTAAAACTTGCTCAAGTAGAGAATAGTATAGCGAACCCCCATGTACCCATTACCTAGATTCAAAAACTATCACGATTTTGCCACATTTGCTTTATCCCATCCTCTCCCTTTTCCTTTACCTTTTTGCTAAGTATTTTCAAGTGTATTCTAAACACCATGCCGTATTTAAGTTTGCTTCTCTAAACAATATGGACATTTTCTTTTTTAAAAACAACTTTATTAAGATATAATTCACCCATTTGAAGTATGCAATTCAATGATTTTTAGTCATTAGAATTTATATTCAGTGAATGTGAATTTGATGAACCATTGGTTGTTCGTATGGGTAACCATCACTACAGTTAATTTTAGAACACTTTCATTGCCTCAGAAAGAAACCTAACACCCTTTAGCTATCACCTCAATTCCTCCATCACTTTCAGCCCTAAGTACTTTCTGTCTCTATAGATTCACCTATTTCATATAAATTGAATCACATAATATGTGGTCTTTTGTGACTAGCTTCTTAATAAGTGACCAGTTTGTTAAAAAAGGAACAGCCAGATAGAAGAGATGCATAGGGCAAGCAAAGGGGCATATGTGAGAAGGATGTATACAGTTAAGGATTTTTTGTCTTCATGGAGAAGTGACCCCTTTATCATTATGTAATGCCACTCTTTATTACTGATAATTTTCCTTGTTGAAGTCTGCTTTGTCTGAAATTACTATAGCTACTCCAGCTTTTTTTTGATTAGTGTTTGTGTGGTACATCTTTCTTCATCCCTTTACTTTTACCCTATGTGTGTCTTTATATTTAAAATAGCTTTCTTATAGACAACATATATTTGGGTCTTTTTATTTTTTTATCCACTCTGACAGCCTCTGTCTTTTAATAGGTAGATTTAGGTCATTCATATTTATAGTAATTATTGATAGACGTGGTTGAATACTTGCCATATTTGTAACTATTTTCTGTTCATTGCCTTCGTTCTTTTTTATCTTTTATTTTCTGCCTTTTCTGGTTTCAACTGAGCATTTTATGTGACTCATTTTCTCTTCACTTAGCATATCAATTATACTTTTTAAAATTTTTTAGTAACTTGCTATATACATTACAACTAATATATTACTTTCAAGTAACACTGTACCTCTTCCACGTGTCCTACAGCTACCTTGTAATAGAATATTTCTAATTTCTCTACTGCCTTTTATAATATTGCTGTTATTCATTTTATTTCTCCCTAAACTGTAATCACTGAATATATTGTTGCTATTATCATCATTGACAAATTTTTATCTGTTAAACCAATTAACAATAAGAAAAATAAAAAAAATTGCTTTCATTTATTTTTTCCTTAATACACTTCCTTTCCTTATGTAGATCTGAGTTTCTGACCTATATCATTTTTTTTTTTTCTTTCTGAAGAACTTCTTTGAAAATTTCCTGTAAGGCAGGTCTGCTGGCAGCACATTTCCTCAATTTTTGTTTGAGAAAGTTTTACTTCTCAACTTTTGAAAGATAATTTCTTGGGATACAGAAGTCTAGGTTGGTAGGGTTTTTGTTTTATCACTTTAAATATTTCTCCCCACTCTCTATGTGCTTTCATGGTTTCTAAAAAGAAGTCCAATGTACTTCTTAACCTATTCCACCATAAGTAAGGTGCTTTTTACCCTCTGGCTTCTTTAAAAATGTTATCTTTGTTTTTTATTACCTGTAGTTAGAATAATATGCCTAAGTGTAGGTTTTTTGGTATTTATTATTCTTTGTGTTCTGTAAGCTTCCTGAATTTGTGGTTTGGTATCTGACATTAATTTTGGAAAATTCTCAGCCATTATTTCGAGTATTTCTTTTGTTCTCTTTTTCTTCTTTTGATATTTCCATCATATGCACATTAGATGTTTTTTCTAGTTGTCCCACAGTTCTTGGCTATTCTGTTCTGCTTTTTTCATTTTTCTAGATTGAGAAGTTTCTATTGATATATCTTCCAGCTCACTGATTCTTTCCTTGGCTGTGTCTAGTCTGTCGATGAGCCCATCAAAGATATTCTTTATTTGTATTAAGGTGCTTTTGATTTCTGACATTTCCTTTTGATTTTTTTCTCATGCTTTTTATCTTCGCTTGATTACCTGTCCTTGCATGTTGCCCACTCTTTCAATTAGAGCTTTTAGCATATTAATCTTATTCTAAGTTCCCAATCTGATAATTCCAAAATCTCTACCATATCTGAATCTGGTTCTGATACTTGCTTTGTGTCTTTAAACTTTGTATTTTAGCATGCCTTGTAATTTTTTTTTTTTTTTTTGAAAGTTGTATGTAGTGTATAGAAGGAATTGTGGCAAATAGATCTTTAGAGTGAGGTTTTATGTTTATCTGGCTAGGAGTTAGGCTGTGTTTGTTGTTTGCTGTAGCTTTAGGTGTCAGAGTCTAAAATTTCCTCTAGTGTCCTTGTTTTTGTCTCCCCAGTAGTGATTCTTAGTATCCACCTCTCTCTCCAGTTTTGGGGGCTGTAGTTGCCCTGTGACCTCACTTCTTTCATATATCCAATAAAAGTTGTTGATTTTCAGCTTGTTCAACTTTTTTCTTGTTCTGAGGACAGGAGCAATGACTTTCAAGCTCTACATGTTGGGCCATAAGATAGAGAAGATAGTTTTTTAGGTAGTGTTTAAAATTTATTCTGACATCGAGAGGGCTCCTCCCAGCAGTTTTTTTTCTGGTTCTTTCTGGCAAATTAGCCAACCTACAGTTTAGCCTGTATGGCCAGTGACTCTACCAGTCTCTTCTCATTTGTCTTTTATCACAATCTCCACTAGCTTTGAGAGTGCTCTTAGGCTAGAACTTCTCCATACTCTGTTGCAAATAAAGTCAGTTCCTATGGGAAGAGACTAGGGGCTATCTGCTTCATGGCCTTCTTTTCCCCCCCAGGCAGAATCTTTGAGCCAAGGCTCTGAAGCTTGTGGCAGTGGATATAGATGATACTTGTTTCTCTAAGTGACTACCCTACTTGGGATTGGAGTAGGCATTAACCTCAGGTCTTCTTGCCTTTCTCAGAGTGGAACCACTGTTTTATGAGATGGGATAAGGGCAGTCCAGGCTCCAATGTTCTTAGGCATACTGCACATGAGGTAGAGCCTCTGTCCCATGGGTAGGGGCTAGTGGGACAAAGGGAGCCACATCTCTTGACTGCACTCACCTAGGACTCAGCAACACGCAGTAGGGGGCTAGATGATAAATGCTGTCATCCTGCCCCTCAGGAAGGTAGTCCTCTAGGAGCTGTGGTAGAGGGAACCCTGTGCTGTTGGCTGTACCAGCCTGAATGGAGATTTCATCTTGCTGAGCTGAGAATGGTGGGAAGGGAGCAAATTCTATCTAGTTCAAACACCACAGACTCACTATTCTTTCTGAGCTCTAGTAGATTTTCTTGAATAAACGTTTCTTCATTTGCTGCGAGCTCCCAGGACCGTTTCCAGGAACGTTAAAATAGTTGTCTTTTTGTAATTTCTACCACTTTTCCTGGGGAACATGCCCACAGAGCTCCTCATGCTGTCCTGCTGGAAGTGGAAATCTGGACATTTTCTTATATGATCATGTCATCATACCTAGCAAAATTAGCAATAATTCTTTGGTATCGTTTAATACCCATTTCATAACCTTCCCAATTCAGAGGTATCTGCTTTATTTAAAAAATAGAGTAAGTGGCATTGATTGCTGATTAAATGCTAAATAGTAATGGAGTTCTTTAATATGCCATTCAGGGGTGTTTTTCCTATAGGTTAGAGTCACATATGAAGTTGCTTTCATTCCTGTGAAATTCTGTTTGATTTAAACCTTTGAATCATGAGACAATATCAAAGGTGAATAAAATTGTTACCCTGAAAATTGTTTCTAAATAGTAGTTTAATTTTAAAGTTCATCAGTTAAAAGAATGTGAACATCCGTGATGACATCTCAGTAGTAATCAGAGAAGTATAAATTAAAGGTAAGAGGCTGTTTTTCACATCAAAAATGTAGTATTCAATATTAACGGAAGTATAAACTTGTTCAACCTTTCTGAAAGGCATTTATTAGTAAAAAAAAACCTTAAAGGATATTTCCATTTTCATTCACTAATTTTCATTCTAAAATAATAGGACTCTTTATCTAACTTATTTTAAAATTTTGTAACAACAAATATGAATGTTATGGAATTTTATTCATAGTAAATATTCAAGGGTAAAGAAAGAATTCAGTAATTATCCTGTTTTGGAAAATAATCTGCAGATAGATATATGTATTTAAAGAAAAGCTAGAGGGAAATGAACCAAAATGTTAGTAATGGTTATTTTTGGTAGTTTTATGATAATGGTTATTTATAGTAATGGAAATGAACCAATATGTTAGTTATGGTTATTTTTCATAGTTTTACCATTTATTTTAACTTCATTATATTTATCAGATTTTTTTCTATGAGTATGTGTTATTAATTTTGTTGTCAGGAAAAAATGTTAACATGTAGTTAAGAAGAGGAAAGCAAAGTAGCAAACTGTATTTTGGTATTCTAAATCTCAGACTAGAAAACAATCACTCGCAAAGTGAACACTGTCTCAGTTATCAGGACAAATAATCATTTATTTTTCTTTTTTCCAAGTGTTGCATCTGAGCCAAGAAAACTTTATGAAATGCCAAAATGTTCCAAATTAGAAAAAATAGAAGATGCTTTATTATGGGAATGCCCAGTGGTAAGATTTGTTTTTAGGCATTTGTTTCTAAAGCACTTTTAGCTTAGAACTGATTACTGTTAACCTATTGTATAGAGGAATAAAACTTAAATATAGTGAGTCCTTAATCTTGAATCAAGAAGAGAGTTTACCTTTTGAATATCATTTTTCTTATGAAATATCTATTTAAAAATTATGTGTTAAATTAATGAATATATTTTTAAAATTCGATACCATTTGTAAATCTTGAAAACTGAAAAAAGTTATGAACTGATTAAAAATTCTATGAGCAATATAAACTCATTTATAGTTACTCTTAGTGTTTAAGAAATCATTCTAAATATACTGAAACAATATTTTATTACATTACATTGCATGTTATGGGTAACATTTATGTTACATGGCTCTTGGAAAGTGGATTCTTATGAGTTTCCTCCACAAACTTTGTTAGGAAAATAATAAGATAAAAATAAAAAATAAAATAATAAGTTTAGCTCATTCCAGCAAATTAGCATTGCCTTGGTGTGTAGTTTTCATAAGATATTATTACCTTATAGTTGCTAAAGTAGTTGGGAGGAATTGGGTTATAGACAAATAAGTTTGGGATATTCTGAGTTTAAAAGGTTAAACAAATTTATAGAATTACTTTTCAGAATGTTTAATACTAATAATACATACAATAATATTAATGTGCATAGTGATTGTCAAATCATTTCCCTAAACTCTTGATAATAGAACTTCCTTTTTTGAGGTATATTTCTAAATATTGGTCTTCCGTGGGATCAGTATTCTAAGAAATGCACTTAGAAAATACTATGACAAATTAATCAGATCTTGGATTCTGAGTGATCGTTCTTTAGGAAAAATATTAGAACTCACAACATGTGACCAAGAATAATGTTTAAAGGATAAGAAGGACTTATATTGAATTTACTATTAAAATGATTTAAAAAAAAACAAACAAACTTGTTTTTACATAAAATAGTACTTTTCTGGAGCTACTGCTTTCTTTTTCCTGGACTTATTCTCTGTTCTTGGAAGGTTCCTTTCTAAAAATCAGAAAGCTTTTAAGTCTCTGTTTTTTTCCCCCAAATCCTCATTGAAAGCTAGAAATAACTGTTGCGCCCCCAACATCTAAAGCCTTTTAATCCATTTTCATTGGTGCAGGGAGAAGGATGACAGATTTCTTCATGGAGAAAGGTTTAGAAGACACTAGTACAAAGCACCAAAAATTTAGAGCAATCCTGTAAAAATAAAGTTTTTAATAACCTAATTTCTAGTCTTAGTTCCCTTTAAACATTTTGTTCTCGCTTAAAGTGAAACAAGATTTCCCACTAAGAAAAACTAGGAAGCATATTGCATTATTTTTAACATACTTATGTGAAATTATGTTTAAACTGTCACCCTTGTTTTCTGAGATAACAGCACTATAACTTTTGATTTAGGAAAATAGTTCAAACCTATTATATATGCTCTTTCATATTTTTTTAAAAAGCAAGATATAAATAGAACATGTAAAAAATTTTAAAATCTCCATGATATAATTATATAAGACATGTAGAATAAACAGTTTACATCATTGCTTGTAAATTTAAGGTGAGACTTCTAGTAGTTAATAAACTTAAAAATAAAATTGACAAACCCCTGGCTAGACTCACTAAAGAAAAAAGAGAAAGGAAACAGATAAACAAAATCAGGGATGAGAGGGGAAATTACAGCAGACACTGCAGAAATACAAAGGATCATACAAGAATATAAAAGTATATAACACCAAATTCAATAACCTAGAAGAAATGGACCAATACTTAGAAAAATACAACCTTCCTAGACTGAATCAAGAACTGGAAAATCCAAATAGACTGATCAGCAGTATGGAAATTGAAACAATCATCAAAAACCTACCAAAAAGTAAAACTCCAGGACCAGATGGCTTCACCAGTGAATTCTACCAAACATCGAAAGAAAGTTTAATACCTATTCTCCTCAAACTCTTCCAAAAATTCGAAGAGGAGGCAATACTTCCCAACTTATTTTATGAGGCCAATATTACCTTGATACCAAAACCTGGTAAAGATAAAAAAAAAAGAAAACTACAGACCAATATCTCATGAACACGGATGCAAAAATCCTAAATATAAGATACTAGCGAACCAAATACAGCAACATATTAAAAGGATTATATACACCATGATCAAGTGGACTTCATCCCAGGGGCACAGGGATGGTTCAAAATATGCAAATTGATTAATGTGATACGCCATATAAACAAATTAACAAATAAGAATCATATCATATCAAGATACAGCATCCATTTATGATCAAAACAGTTAATGAAATCGGTATAGAAGGGAAAAACCTT
This sequence comes from Pteropus medius, assembly GCF_902729225.1. Lineage (NCBI taxonomy): Eukaryota > Metazoa > Chordata > Mammalia > Chiroptera > Pteropodidae > Pteropus > Pteropus medius. The sequence goes on from NW_024354875.1 coordinate 31,870,477, forward strand.
AACATAAAAGAGGCCATCTATGAAAAACCCTCAGCCAACATTGTACTTAATGGTGAAAAACTAAAAACCTTCCTTCTAAGATCAGGAACAAGCCAAGGCTGTCCACTATCATCCCTGTTATTCAATATAACATTGGCAATCCTAGCAAGTGCAGTCAGACAAGGGAAAGATATAAAAGGCATCCAAATAAGAAACGAAGTCAGACTATCACAGTTTGCAGGTGACGTGATTCTCTATATAGAAAACTCTATAAAGACTCTACAAGAGCACTACTAGAAACAATAAGCAAATACAGTGAAGTGTCCGGATACAAAATCAATGTTCAAAAATCCATAGTGTTCCTATACTCATAACAAAGTGTCAGAAAAAGAAGTGGAAAAAATAATTCCTTTCAGAATTGCAACAAAAAGAAAAAAATACCTAGGAATAAATCTAATGAAACATGAAGGACCTATATAATGAAAACTACAAGACTCTATTAAAAGAAATCAAAGAAGATACAAAGAAATGGAAAGATATTCCATGTTCTTGGATTGGAAGAATCAAGATAGTTAAAATGACTTTATTACCTAAAACATTATACAGATTTAATGCAATCCCCATCAAAATCCCATCAGCATTTTTTAAAGAAATAGAACAAAAAATCATCAGATTTGTATGGAAGCACGAAAGACCCCACATTGCCAAAGCCATCCTGAGAAAAAAGAACGAGGCTGGAGGTATCACTCTGCCTGACTTCAAATTATACTACAAAGAGACAGTAATCAAGTAATCAAAACGGCATGGTATTAGCAGAAAAAAAGACACACTGACCAGTGGAACAAAATCGAGAATACAGAAGTAAACTCATATTTATATGGGCAAATAATTTTCGACAAAAAAGCCAAAAACACTATGGAAAAAGGAAAGCCTCTTCAATAAAGGGTGCTGGGAAAACTGAAAAGACACCTGCAAAAGAACGAAACTAGACTGTTGTCCATCACCACACACCAAAATTAACTCAAAATAGATTAAGGACCTGAATATAAGACCTGGAACAATAAAATGCATAGAAGAAAACAGGAGCGAAACTCAAAGACCTTAGACTTGAAGAGGATTTTTTGAATTTGACCTCAAAGGCAAGGGAAGTAAAAGCTAAAATAAATGAATGAGACTACATCAAACTAAAAAGCTGCTACTCAGCAAAAGAAACCATCAACAAAGTAAATAGACAACCATCCAAATGGGAAAATATATTTGCAAGCAACACCTCTGAAAAGGGCCTAATATCCAAAATATACAAAGAACTCATACGACTCAATAACAACAAAAAAAAACGATCCAGTCAAAAAATGGACAGAGGACCTGAACAGGCACTTCTCCCTAGAGGACATACAAATGGCCCATAAATATATGACAAGATGCTCAACATCGCTATCTGTTAGGGAAATGCAAATCAAAACCACAATGAGATACCATCTCACACCTGTTAGAATAGCTATAATCAGCAGGAAAGTAATAACAGATGCTGGAGAGGATGTGGAGAAATAGGAACCCTCATATGCTGCTGGTGGGACTGCGAATTGGTACAGCCACTATGGAAAACAGTATGGAGGTTCCTCAAAAAACTAAGAATTGATCTACCGTATGATCCAGCAAATCCTCTACTGGGTATTTACCCCAAAGACTTGAAAACTCATATCCATAAAGATATTTGCACACCGATGTTCATAGCAGCATTATTCACAGTGGCCAGGACATGGAAGCAACTGAAGTGTCCTACGATAGATGATTGGCTAAAGAAGCTGTAGTACATATATACAATGGAATATTACTCAGCCATAAGAAGAGATGAAATGCTGCCATTTGCGACAACATGGATGGACCTCGAGATAATCATGCTAAGCGAAATAAGCCAGACAGAAAGTTGAAAATCACATGATATCACTTATGTGTGGGATATAAACCTAAAAACAACAAATTAACGGGACAAACAAACAGACTCATGGACATGGACAATAGACTAGTGGTTACCAGAGAGGGTAGGGGAGGAGTGGGGAGGTAGACAGCGTAAAGGGGGTCAAATATAGGGGAGTAGGGGGAAGGTGAAGTGGGTAAAGGGGATGAAATATATGGTAGCAGAAGGTAACTAGACTTTGGGTGGTAAACACACAATAGAATATACGGATGTCAAATGATAATATACACCTGAAAATTATATAATTGTATTAACTAGTGTTACCCTAATAAACAATTAAAAAATCACAACCCCCCCCCAAAAAAAAGAACCCCACCAAATCCTCATTTTTTTCCCTGACATTTAAAAGGGAAGACTAATCTTCAGGAGCATATATTAAAATAACTATGCCTGGTTTTTTTTTGTGTGTGTTCCCTACAGCCTAAACAAATACTAGAAATACTAGATTAATTTCAACTTTCCTATCCTTAACTTTCCTTTAAAAACTTCCTTTTTATTCCACAAATCAAAGTAGAACCCTTTGCTTCTCTTTCTCTTCTTGCCTTAGACTTCCACCTTGTGGTAGCTCTTCAGTGACAGATAATGAGCAGACAGCTATCCTCTCCCGTTTTGGGGGTGGTAATTCATTGGTAACATAGGTCATCTTAAAAACCAGGTCCATCTTCAGTTCTCTGGCTGCTCTGATTCTGGATTCTAGCTTTTAGGGTAGAGCCACAGTGAATATGGGATGATTTGCCTTTTGCCATTTGACTTCTATCAAAAGTAAAACAATCTTAGAATAAAGAAACGTCTGTTTTGGCAGGTGATTCTTAATTGCTGTGTTATTCTATGTGGTTTTAAGAAATTGTTCTTATTGTTATCATAGCAGCATCATTAGTAATACTCCTATTATGATAATTGGCTAACATTTGAACACGTAATGATAATAATAGGTAATAATAAGTTATTTTCGGGTACCATTTAAGTGTTTTATATAAATAAACTCAATAAGTTAACAATGAAAATAATTATCTCAGTCTTTTCTTAATTTTCTATTTGTGCATTTGCACATTGACTATTTCTTCCTTGGTATACTGATTTGATTATTTAAGTATTTAGCTGTTTTCTTTGGACATCGAGTACAGCAGATTGTTCATGACCAAGTAGTTTTATTTTTACATCTCACTCTTCTAGGGGGAAATGCTACCCAATCCATCAGATTATAAATCCTCACTCATAGCATTGACTGCTCATAACTGGCTACTTCGCATATCAGCAACCACGGGAAAAGTCCTTGAGAAAATATATCTTGCTTCGTATTGCAAATTCAGGTATTATCTGTGACTTTATTATTTAAGGTTTTGTTATAGGAATTTGAGACTTGTGGCTCAGGACATTTCAAGCTGTCTCTGGTTAGTTTTGTTTTGTTTTCCATTATATATCTGGATCTCGATTTATAAGCCTATTCTCTTTTTCTCTCCTCATGACTGCATTTGAAGATCTGAGGATAGAGACCCCTTATAATTTTCTTTATAGCCCTCATAAGTAACTAACCTATAGTAGCTGGCAAATAAAAATTTCCTGAGTTTCCCTTCTACAAATAGTATTTTATATGTAAGATGTGCTGTATGGTAGATTTTCCTGAAAGCTAGTCTGTTTCAGTTAAATTACCGCCTAGTACGATCTTTAGTTGTTATTAATTTTGTAAATAAGATGTAAATTTTTGGAATGAATATGTGCATTCAAAATGTGAAAGTAACATTTTTAATACTTTTTGAAACTTCCATTTTAAAGCAAGAATGATTATTTTGTTTTCTAAGTTTTGAATACTGTTATATCAGTTTTTATTCATTGAAATTCTAGAAGGATTAAAATTATATATTTTATAGGAATATATTCATATAAGCACCTGGAGGTAATTCTTTTATTTATTTATTTTTATTTATTCATCCATTTATTTATTTGTTTTTAGTTATTTATTTTTAAAATAAATTACTTTGCTTTTATAATTTAACTAAAAAACTTTATTTATAAGATAGCTATTATATTTTGATTTTAAGTATAAGGTAACTGACCCAAATGAATAAACTTCTTTTCATTCTTTTAAAAGATATTTGAGCTGGGATACTCCTCAAGAAGTCATTGTAGTCAAGTCAGCTCAGAACAAAAGTTCGACATTGGCCCGGCAGGTAAATATCTTTAAATATTCAGTAAAATAAAGAATTTATTTCCATAGGAATTTCTTTGCGGATTTGACATGAAAGAACTAATGATCTTTGCTTTCTGAAGCATGCTATAAAAGTTGTTTACCACAAATTTAAGAAATTCCCCTCAAGCCACTGTGTGGTAGTACAACAGATTATTTTACATTCCATAGTGGAAAGAAATTGACTGGACCTTCTTCAAAGTAAGGAACTGATCTTCTTCAAGCAAAGAAATCACTCGAGCTTTTGTTGTCAATACATATTTTTTTTCATTTCATATAGATATGTCAGTATAACACTGCATTCAGATGATATGACCATGATAACTATGTATCTTTCAGTTAGGTTCTTTATTGTAGAATTCCAATTTACCATATAAATTTTTAATAATATATTACATTATTAATATAAATCATATATACTAATTTATTATATTTAATAAATTAGTATTATATTAATATAAATCATATATACTAATTTATATTACATAGTAACATATTACATAAGCTATATTTTGTTATACAGTATGTAAAACATGGTTTTGTCGTATGGTATATAAAATATATTTTGTTGCTAGGCAATGTTTAATGTTATTTTTACTTTTATAAATTTTTGTGTTTGTGCATGTGTGTGTCTGAAAGGCTGAACGTTTAGTATACAAGTGTTTTTTTAATGGTGGCATTGGTTAACGAAATCTAATAAGTTTCAAGTGTATAGTTTAACAGTAAGTCATATGTATATCGCATTGTGTATTCACCCCCCATAGCTAAATTTCTTTCTGTCATCACGTGTTTGACCTCTTTTACCCCATCCATCTACCTCCTTCCTCTTCCCCTACGCTGTGGTAATCACTAGTCTACTGTGCATGTCCATGAGTCTCTGTTTGTTTATCCTGTTTGTTTGTCGCTTTTAGATTTATATCTCACATACACATATAAGTGATATCATATGGTTTTCAACTTTTTCTGTCTAGCTTATTTTGCTTAGCACAATTATGTCAGGATCCATCCATGTTGTCGCAAATGGCAGCATTTCATCTCTTCTTATAGCTGAGTAATATTCTATTGTAAACATGCACCACATCTTTTCCAGGTCATCAATTACTTCCATTTCCTGGCCACCATGAATAATGCTGCTATGAACACAGATGTGCAAATATCTTTTCAGATATGTTTTCAAATCTTTGGGGTAAATACTCAATAGAGGGATTGCTGGATTATATCGTAGGTTAATTCTTAGTTTTTTGAGGAACCCTCCATACTGTTTTCTATAGTGGCTGTACCAACCTGCAGTCCCACCAGTAGTGTATGAGGTTTCCTTTTCTCCACATCCTTTCCAACACTTGTTATTATTTGTCCTGTGGAAAATAGCCATTCTAATAGATGTGAGATGGTATCTCATTGTAGTTTTGATTTGTATTTCCCTAATAACTAGTGATGTTGAGCATCCTTTCATATGTTTGTTGGCCATTTGTATGTCTTCTTGGGAGAATTGTCTCTATCAGGTCCTATGCCCATTTTTTAATTAGATTGTTTATTTTTTTGTTATTGAGTTGTATGAGTTCTTTGTATATTTTGGATGTTAAGCCCTTATCAGAGGCATTGCTTGCAAATATATTTTCCCAACTGCCTTGTTGACAGTTTCATTTGTTGGGCAGTAGCTTTTTAGTTTGATATAGTCCCATTCATTTATTTTAGCTTTTACTTCCCTTGCCTTTGAGGTCAAATTCAAAAAATCCTCTTTAAGTCCAAGATCCTTGAGTTTTCTTCCTATGCTTTCTTCTATGCAATGTATTGTTTCAAGTCTTATATTCAGGTCCTTAATCCATTTCGAGTTAATTTTGGTGTGTGGTGATAGACAACAGTCTAATTTCATTCTTTTGCAGGTAGCTTTCCAGTTTTCCCAGCACCATTTGTTGAAGAGGCTTTCTTTCTCCATTGTATGCTTTTGGCTCCTTTGTCAAAAATTATTTGCCCGTATAAACATGGGTTTACTTCTGTATTCTCGATTTCGTTCCACTGGTCTGTGTGTCTTTTTTTCCGCCAAGGCTATGCCATTTTGATCATTGTCGCTTTGTAGTATAATTTGAAGTCGGACCGAGTGATGCCTCCAGCCTTGTTCTTTTTTCTCAAGATGGCTTTGGTGATTCGGGGTCTTCTCTGTTTCCATACAAATCTGATGATTTTTTGTTCTATTTCTTTAAAAAATGCCAATATGATTTTGATGGAGATTGCATTAAATCTGTATAATGTTTTAGGTAATAAAGTCATTTTAACTATGTTAATTTTTCCAATCTAAGAACACGGAGTATCTTTTCATTTTTTTGTGTCTTCTTCAATTTCTTTTAATAGGATCTTACAGTTTTCATTATATAAGTCTCATATATTTCATTAGGTTTTTCCTAGGTATTTTATTCTTTTTCTTGCAATTGCAAAAGGAATTGTTTTTCCACTTCTTTTTCTGACACTTTGTTATGAGCATAGGAACACTATGGATTTTTGAACATTGATTTTGTATCCTGAAATTTTACTGTATTTGCTTATTATTTCTAGCAGTGTTCTTGTGGAGTCTTTAGGGTTTTCTACATAGAGAATCATGTCATCCTCAAATAGTGACAGTTTGACTTTTTCATGTCCTATTTGGATGTTTTTTTATATCTTTCTCTTGCCTGATTGCTCTCACTAAGACTTCCAATGCTATATTGAATAACAGTGGTGATAGTTGACAGCCTTGTCTTGTTCCTGATCTTAGAAGAAAGGTTTTTAGTTTTTCGCCATTAAGTATAATGTTGCCTGAGGGTTTGTCATATGTGGCCTTTATTATGTTAAGGTATTTTCCTTCTATACTGATTTTTTTAAGTGTTTTGATCATAAATAGATGCTGTATGTTGTCAAAGGGTTTTCTGCATCCATGGATATGGTCGTATGATTCTTATTCTTTATTTTGTTTATGTGGTGTGTCTCATTAATCGATTTGGGTATTTTGAACCATCCCTGTGCCCCTGGGATGAAGCTCACTTGATCATGTTATGTAATCCTTTTAATATGTTACTGTATTTAGTTCACTAGTATCTTATTTAGGATTTTTGCATCTGGGTTCATGAGAGATATTGGTCTGTAGTTTTCTTTTTTTGTGTTATCTTTACTAGGTTTTGGTATCAAGGTAATATTGGCCTTATAAAATGAGTTGGGAAGTATTGCCTCTTTGATTTTTTGGAAGAGTTTGAGGAAAATAGGTATTAAATTTTCTTTGAATGTTTGATAGAATTCACTGGTGAAGCCATGTGGTCTTGGACTTTTACTTTTTGGTAAGTTTTTGATGATTGTTTCAATTTCCATACTGCTGACCAGTCTATTTAGATTTTCCAGTTCTTGATTCAGTCTAGGAAGATTATATATTTCCAAGAACTTGTCCATTTCTTCTCGCTTATTAAATTTGGTGTTATATAATTTTTCATAGTATTCTTGTGTGATCCTTTATATTTCTTCAGTATCTGTCATAATCTCCCTTCTTTCATCCCTGATTTTGTTTATTTGTGTCCTTTCTCTTTTTTCTTTAGTGAATCTAGCCAGGGGTTTGTCAATTTTATTAAACTTCTCGAAGAAACAGCTCTTTGTTACATTTATTTTTTTCTTTTTATTTGTTCTTGATTTCATTTAATTCTGCTCTAATTTTGATTATTTCTTTCTTTCCGTGGATTTTAAGCTATATTCTTTTCTAGTTTTTAAAGATGAAGTGTTATGTTGTTTATTTGGGCTTGTTCTTGTTTTTTTGAGATAGGCCTTTAATGATATGAACTTTGCTCTTATGACCACTTTTGCCATGTCCCAAAAGTTTTGATGTATTGTTCTGTCATTGTCATTTGTATCTCTTGATCTTTTTTTTTCTATGACCCAGTCATCTTCAGTAGCATGTGGTTTAATCTCCATGTATTTGTGGTTCTTCCTGCTTTCTTTTTACAGTTGATCTCCAGCTTCAAAGCATTATGATCAGAGAATATGATTGGTATGATTTCAGTCCTTTTATATTTGTTAAGGCTAGCTTTGTGTCCCAGCATGTGGTTAATCCTTGAGAATGTTCATGTGCACTAGAAAAGAATGTATAAGCAGCTATTTTGAGATGAAAAGCTCTGTAAATGTCAATATGTTCAGTTGGTCTAATGTGTCATTTAAGGATATTTCCTTACTGATTTTCTGTTTGGATGATCTGTCTATATCTAACAGTCAGGTATTCAGGTCCCCTTACTATGATAGTGTTTTGGTCTGTTTCTTTCTTTAGTTCTGTTAGTAATTACTTTATATATTTCGAGTTCCCTAATTGGGAGCATAAATATTAATAAGTGTTATGTCTTCTTGGTGTATGATTCCCTTTATCATTATGAAATGTCCCTCAGTATCTTTCTTTACCTTATTTTGAAGTCTGTTTCATTTGATATTAGTACTGCTACTCTCACTTTTCTCTGAATGCCATTTGCTTGAATTATCATTTTCTACCCTTTCATTATGAGTCTATATTTGTCTTTGGAGCTAAGATGTATCTCCTGGAGGCAGCATATGATTGGGTTTTGTTTTTTGATCCAATCTGCAACTCTGTGCCTTTTTATTGGTGAGTTCAGTCCATTTACATTTAGGGTGGTTATTGAAATATGAGGTATTCCTATAGCCATTTTATCTTTTTCTTTCCAGTAGCTTGGTGTATCTATTGCTTCCCTGTTCTTCTCTTTCTGGTCCGTTGGGTTTGTTCGTTTGTTTGTTTGTTTGTTTGTTTGTTTGTTTGTTTTAATTTGGTTGGGGTTTGTGGATTTTCCCTCTGGTCCTTCTTGTTTAATGTTATGTACTTCAGTTCTAGATCTTTGGCATGTGATTACCATTACAAATATATAAAGGGTAGTTATATATATACAGTAGTCCATTTTCTTCTACATGTGTCTTATCTCCATTTTCTTTTGCGAGTTTGAATCTTTGATTCCTCCTCTTTTCTGTTATTTTTGTCCCAAACTACCTCTATGTATTCTGAATGTTCATATCTATCTTGTATTATCAATTATCTTCTTATTGTTTAAGCTTATAATACCGTGTTCTTTTGCAGTCCTCTGCTTCTTTTGCAGTCCTCAGTCTGCCTGCTAGTCATAGTTATGTAATTTTTTTGTCATTTTGTTTCACGTGGGCTGACCTCTTTCAGTATTTCCTGTAATGCAGGCCTTGTAGTGGAGAACTTTTGTATGTCTGGAAAGGTCTTTATTTCTCCTTCTCTAAAGGAGAGCTTTGCTGGATACATTATTCTTGGCTGGTAATTCCTTTCATTTAATAGCTTGAATATTTGGTTCCACTCCTTTCTTCCTTATAAGGTTTGTGCTGGGAACTCGAAGATGGACTCATGGGTTTTCCTTTATAAGGTTACCGTCTAATTTTCCTTGGCTGCCTTGAGAATTCTTTCTTTGTCATTAATTTTTGATAATTTTAATATAATGTGTCTTGGAGAAGGTCTTTTTGCGTTGAGATAATTGGGTGTTTTGTTAGCTTTTTGGATTCGAAGTTCCCGCTCATTCCTTAGATTTGGGAAATTCTCATCCACTATTTGTCTGATAATGCTCTTTGATCCCTTCTCTTTTTCTTCTTCTGGAATACCCATTATTCTTAAGTTTCCTTTCCTGATGGTGTCAGCTAGTTCTTGTATTTCTCTTTCATTATTTTTTATTTTTTGGTCTCTCTCTCCTTTTTTCTGAATTATTTCTCGATTTCTGTCTTTGATATCACTGATCCTTTCCTCCATTTGGTCAACTCTATTTCTTAAGCTTGCTATTTCATTCTTCATCTTTTACTGTGTTTTTCATCTCTAGGAGTTCTCTCTCTTTTTTTTTTTTTTTTTTAGGGTTTCAGCCTCCTTGCTAAAAAACTGATTATACTGATCTAGTTTTTTTTCCCTCAACTCCTGGAATTGTTGATGTGAATTATTTTGGATTTCACTGAGTGTTTTCAGAAGTAGAAGCCTAAATTTTCTGTCGTTTAAGTTGCATAGTTCTATGTCTTTAAGCTTATTTTCTGGAGATTTTTCTCTTGCTTTCTGAGCTGCCTTGTCACTTTGGTTATTCATGGTGTTAGATGGCTAATTCTCTACCTGGGCATTAACGGGAGTGTATTTTGCTTTTTTTTTTTTCCCCAGAAAGATTTGTTACATAGAGGTCTCTCTTTAGCGTGTTGCTAAGGTGTTTTTCTTTTGGTTTCCAGTTGGTGGCGTCCAAGCCTCTTGGATCCCTGCTTTGAGTCTTAATGCTTTTTCTTATAAATTTCAATCACTGTCACTGTTCTTGGTCTCAATCCCTGTCAGTGTTAGTGACAATTTTGATAGCGTTTGCTTAAATTCTCCTGGGGCTCTGCAGTGTTCGGTTTTGGAGGATATGGTTCGGGGGAGGATGCCCTCTAGGTTGGTGGGTGGGAGTTACTGCTGTCTCCATGTCTCAGCCTCTCACTTTACAACCACAGCTGCTAAGACCCAGTTGTTGCCCCTCTGCAGTTAGTCCCCACTCCACTTTCTGCCCTCATCTCTGGGCTCTGCTGCGTGGAGCTCACAGCTCTCTTAGGGCTGTTGGGGAGAACTGGCCACAACTTCTCCCCTTCCCCCCTTCTCCTGCAGGAAGCTCCAGGCTGCGAGAGGCAGCTGCTTTTTTCCTCCCAATCTACTGCCCCACTCCTACGGTTCTGACCTGTGGTAGCTCTTATACACAGATCGCTTACTCCGATGTGCTTATGTGCAGGTTGGGTGTTATTTGTTGAGTTGTAAAGGTTCAGCTTATTGTTATTTCAAGGGAAGAGATCTCTCACTCCACCATGCTTCTGACATCACTCTTTTGACATATTTTGAATATGTCTGCCTTCCTGTGTAACTAACTTCACAATGTGGATAGATGGATATTTTCAATTCATAAAACATCTGCATAACTTCATGCTAAGACAGGTAGATGTTTTAAACTCATGAAATATTCTTGAAATATAGAATATTCTGAAATACTCTTGAGAGCAACCTGTAATTTTAGTTTTTCCTTATAGGCAGGCATTCAACAACCTGTTTTGCTGTACCTTGCAGTGTTCCATGTTCTACCTTTTTCACTCATAGGGATTCTAGAGATCAGCAAAAAGGTAAGAACTCATTTCTGATTTAATTGCAACATTAATTTTTGAAAATAAGATGTAATGTCATCATTTAATTATTTGCTTATTAGGTGTTTTGATTCCAAATGTTCCCCTGACTGTAAAACGCTTTCTGACCTAGTTTATTTTATATCAAAATACGTGAGAACATTAGACATGGGAAGAAAGCCTAATCATCCCTTCATCTTTCTGCATGTTTTTATGCCTCTCAAGTAAATGGTGTAGAATACCTGTGTTCATTAACAAACCACTATTTTATAAAATTATGAAATGAGTGAAGTATTTCTTTTTAGAGAGATATTCTAAAGCTTGTGATCATTAAAGGTGAAAAGCAACAAAATGTCTCATTTTAATTGCAAATATAGATAAAACATGTTTTATGATATATAAACAAGCCTTATAACATGTAAATTTTCCAACTCATTCAGTTTTGTTGTTGCCATTCTTCTTGATTTGTGGGGTGGTTATATAGGGGGAAAGAAAAGACAAATTCCTTTGAACAAAAGAATCAGCAGTCTCCTACTACTTTAAAATTTGTTACTTATTCTGGTAAATAGTTATTTGGTGGTCTCTTTAACTAGTCTTTAGCACCAAGCACCTCTATAAGAGGACAGATCTTGAGGATTCACTAATACTCGTTAGTCAAACAAGATGAGTGTATTTTTAAAAGTTTCTGCTATATAAGCATAATACACTAATCTACATAAAAACTAAAGAATAATATTACTTATTGTTTGTTTTGTACCAGGCAGTTTGAGTATTTTATAATATTGTAACATATAACGTATTCAACTAGGAAGTTAAGCAGGTACTAAGTAAATGGAGGAGCTGGACTTTTAACCCAGATTTGACTCCGAAGTATAATCCATATTTTAAAATAGAGTGGGCTACTTTATTATAGCACTCATTATTCGTAACTATGTTTGTATTACACAAATACTTCCTTCAAAATAGGAAAGGAGAATCAGTGAATAAAAAGTCATTAGCTAGTCAAAATCATAGCAAACCATAATTTACCTTCTAAGAGATGATCTAAACACACAACTGATGAATATAATTGTTCTCTTTGTGTTTGTGGATTAACTAATTATGTATGCTTATTATAGTCTACAACAGGAATGAACACTTAGCTAAGTCATAAGTTTCTATTCTCACATACCTAAGATTATCATTTGAGGGATTTGGTTTTTATTATGGTTACTTGGAATTGAAGTATGTTTATCACTTACCATGCATAATAAGGCTAGCAGGGGCCAGGTTTAGAATGCACTTTATAGCTATTATTTCTAGGTCTTTCACGGCTATGAATATTTGTCGATTTTGGCTTTTGTTGAGTATTAAAATAGGCACAGAATCAACTTCTTTATCACAGTTCTATGGAGACTCACGACAGGGTCTGTTGCATAGAAGAGAAAAAAGAAGGGGAATAATGAACCAAAGACTTACTCAAGGTCAGCTAGACTAAATGGCTCAGTAGGTGTTTGGTCTTTAACATGTTTGGTTTTTATATGACTGAAAAATTAAACAGATTTAAAGAACAAGGTAATGATAAAATTCTGGAGTTGGCCATTTTTCATTAGAATTACTTTCTTAGATACAGTCTTTCCCTCCTCTAATTAGCTAAAAAATAAGTGTCTTTGTAAATAACATTTTAGCATAAAAAATAAGTCCCTGGCAGGATATATATGATAGAGTAAATACTCATTTAGAATTAGATGGACTCAGTCAGTGTAAGCCTCTTCGTGTATGTATCCATGAGGAATAAGATTTGCTATTAAAAGATATTGACAAAACTGTGAAACAAATGGGTAAAGCAAATGAATGCTGCTGGATCATTCTGAGGCGTATGTGCCATATTCCCATTAATACTCCAGTTTGTGACTCCAGTGGCTTGCCACTTACACTAATAACACCTTAGTTTCAAGTTCCTAAGTTATAACTAAGTTATAATACTAGGCAGCAGTGTTGTAGTGGTGGCCCGAATATGAAGCAAGTGCATAAACCACTATAAACATTCAGAGGGTTGGCCTTCCAGTCTTAGGTGATATCTGCCTCTCCCCTCAGGTTTTCGGGAATGTTACAGATGCTACCTTATCTCATGGAATACTGATTGTGATGTACAGCTCAGGACTGGTCAGACTCTATAACTTCCAAGCCATCACTGAACAGGTAGAGAAAACTAGAATTCTCCATATTATAATTAACTTGAAGTTTGGACCGAGGTATGTTTTTTAATGAGGTACTTCTAGAGGAAGGTACTTGTGTAAATTTCAACTCTACAATACTGTATAAATGCAGAAAGACAAAATAACCTTTAATGGAGGGGTGGGGAGAAACACAGAAAGGCTCTTGAATAAATGGAGACATTTTCTCTGCCATATACATGTGAATTTTATTTTTTAATCTCTCCAGACAGCAAATAAGTAGGTGCTAAAGACACCATTTTTGTTTTGTTTTGTTTTAGTTCATGCAACAGAAACTTGACTTAGGGTGTGCATGCAGATGGGGTGGGACTACTGGAACTGTAGGAGAGGCTCCTTTTGGCATTCCTTGTAATATTAAAATCACAGGTATGGCTACTATATAGTATTTTTTCCACCTTAAATAATAAGTGGTCATATAAATAGTTATTAATTGTAATTATCAAATGTCTTTCTCATAATCTAATTACAAACTAAATTCATTTTACTCCTATACAGCATATTCCTTGCTATTGAATAGGTGTTAACAAAAATCTAGCACTTATTCATTGAACTGAAGGCCTGGAGATACTGGGCATTGCTTGGCCAGAGATTGGTGACCTTTGGCAAGTCACTTTACCTCTCTGATCTTGATTTCCTTATTGGCAAAATAAGGAGTTGCAGCAAATCATACCATCTTTGCTCCCTTATCACTTAATATTTTATAACTGTAAAATTTAACCCACTTTTAAGAAAGGTATATTCCAAGGAAAATATAATTACCATTCCATCTGAACATAGAGCTTAGACACAGAGAGAATCCCCTCGTATACTTAAAGGTTGACAAAGCACAAAAAAGAAAATTATATACAATTCTATAAATATAAAATAAAAACGTTCTATATTTAGCTTATCAAATTCAGCAGTTTAATAAAAAAGAAATCACCTTACTCAAGTGAAGCACTATATGTTAAAAGAAACCATGACTGACCATAGTTCATCTTAGGAATACAAGGATAATTTAATGTTTGCAAAGAGATAAAAATCACATGAATAAATTTAAACATAAAATTAGTTTGCGATTCTAATATCTGTTCATCTTTATTTTTAATTCATTAAGAGTCATTCATTATTATGTTGAGGATGTTTCCTTTTATTTCCAACTAAAAAACATCACATTTTTAGGTGAAACGCCAAAGGGTTTTCTAATGTAGGCAGAATAAGACAGTTTTTTTCTATTATTTAACATTGCATCATCAACAGATCAAGAAACAGAAATAGAATATTGTTAGGAGATGTTCTTAGTAATAAATGACAAACTATAAACACTACTCAGCATTCAATATAACCAATTAAGGTATCTAAGAAGTACAAAATAAATATTCAAAACACTACTCCAGTTTTTAAATGCGTTGAAACAGCTGATTACAGTTTTGTAAAAGTTCAGCCTAGCAGTACTTCCTATATTCAATACAAATACACCAGCAAGAACCTATTAAGAATTTAAAAACTAGAGTGTCTAATGGTAACTAAAATTAGTTATTTTGAAAAGAATTTTCCAAAATAATAGCATCGTTCTTATTGAAATGCAGAGAATAAGTGAGTAAGACAAAGAACCGAGAGATAAAGACAAAGCACATAGAGTTTGAAGGATTGTAACATGGATTAGGTAAGTCCCTATTATAGAAAGATAACTGGATTTGGGATCAGAATTTTGGTCTGCTAGAGTAAAAGTAAAACCTGGCTACTAACTGGTAGTGTGATGGTGGGCAAATTACTTAACCTCTCTATGCTTCACTTTTCTCAACTTTAAAATAATGATGTTTTGAAAACATGATCTGTGAAATCACTTGTCATTGTAAAACAGTGTAAATCAGTGATTTTTGGATATTTGGCTAAGAAAAGTAGCATGATTATTGGAAAGTGTGAGTGTTTTTTTTTTTTCAATCTGTAGAGACTGAAATCCTATTTATTTCTCCAGATTTGGTTTTTAGGATCTTTAAGGTCTGTACAAAAAACTAAACTCATTTTAATTTTAAATTAACTTTTTTCTTAATACAAAGCAGTTCATTTTTATTAAAGAAAAATTAGAACATAAAGGTAAATGAAATAGAGAAAAATTTAAAAACTCAAAGTTCTCCTGTATGGAGTTAACTGTTATGTTATCATCTTAGTGTGTTTTTTTCTAATCTTATAATGTGGGTATTTCTGTATGTCTAAAACCAAAAAGAATCATGCTGTAAATACTCTTTCATAACTCACTTTTTAAAAAATCAACTCTGTCAAAGTATAATTTATATGCATTTAAATGTACTCATTTTAATTGTATAATTTGAGTTCAACCAAATGTATATACCCATGAAACCACTACTGCAATCAAGATTTAGAATCTTTTCATCACTCCAGAATGTTCCTATGTTTCCTTCCCAGTTTCCTCCCCGACACCAGCCTTAGGCAACCAGTGATCTGCTTTATTTCACTATAGATTAAATTTACATTTTGTAGAGTTTCATTTAAATTGTACTTTTTTGTCTGGCTTCTTTCTCTTAGTATATTTTTCAAATTCATTTTATATTGTTACATATATCTGTAGACTAACTCACTCTTAAATGTTAATATATTACAAATATTAATTTCCACCTATTCCATTATATTATTTAATAGATGGTCTTGTGAAAACTAAAGTTGAAGTCTTATCTCACTCTTTACACCAAAATAAATGATAGATGGATCAAAGATTTAGATGTTCTATAAGAAAACTTAGGAGAATCTTTTTACTTCAGAGTAGGGAAGACCTTTCTAAGTATGGCACAAAACCCAGAGCCATAAAAGAAGAGATTACAAGTTTGGTTACATAAAAATAAAAGTTCTTCATGGCCAAACCATCAAAAACACAACATAAACCAACAAAAACAACAAACAGGACACATTGCAAAACATACTATAAACTGCTAATTTCCTCAGTACGTAAAGAGGTTTACAGATCAATGAGAAAAAGTGACATAACAGAAAAAATGAGCAAAGGTTATTGTTCCAAAGAAAAGGAAGTATAAATGGCTTTTCATTAGAGGAGAGCAAATCCCAATGTTACTATTAAGAAAAATGCAAATTAAAATATTCATAAAATACATCTTTTCAGATTTTCAGTTATCAAAAAGATAACAGGATTGTTGAAGGTATAGAGTAAACACTTTCATTTACTGGTGGGGCCATTTATAGAAGACAGTTTTGTCAATTCAGTATGTATTAAAATTTTAAATGCATACATGCCTTGTGTAGTTCCATTTCTAAGAACTTATCCTAAATATATATATCCTAGTCACATGTGTACAAAATGGTAAATGTAACTATGCCATATATTTTAAAGTTACAGAAAAATTATATCCTATTATAGTCATTCTATAAATAATCATTCTGTACACTGTAAGTTAAAACTCTCCTTTAAAGTATCATTGACCTTTTGCAGACTCAAAGCATTATAATTAATAATAGTTATTTCATTTTTAATGCCTCTTTTTACAGTCTAGCCAGTAGCCTGCTCTCTTATTCTTTTAACACTACCCTGACATCCTTGTAAATATACTTCATAGTGACAGCTAAATGTTTCATGCCTATCCAAAAGTTTTCTCAACACAAAAGTGGAATCAGCTACTCTCTGAAGACTTTTAGGACATTTTTTTAAATTGAGAATAGTATTAGAGATTAAAATTTGGGCACTTGGGGTTAGCAGGGACTCATCATAATTGTAATGAGCAGAGTCTGTCTTCTGCTATTTTGGGGCCATTTTTAGAAGTTAGTGGGAAAATATGGGGTTTTCATATTTTTCTTACTACTTAAAAAGACCTCTTTACATATTAAGAATATAACCATTTTCCTAAAAGATTAAAAAAAGACCTCTTTATGTATATTCGATATGTTTGTACATGTTCTTCAAGATTGTCAGTCTGTGAACTCTTCAGTATTTGTTTTTTTCCTATGTATAGCACTAAGTAGTAAATCGTCCTTATGAACAGACCTAATAAAGCACACGTTTTGTAACATGACTCTTGAGCGAATCGTCTCCCTAAGACGAGCCCCTTGGCTGACAGTGGCAGCCTCATAAACCAACGATTAAACTCTCAAGTTAAAGAGGTAAAGGAGTCATAGGTTAGCTACCTGCCCAAACAGGCCTTGTGATGTTTCACAAGGGCTGCTCGAAAGGAATTCTGGTCTTCTAAAGCAGCTGTACATCCAATTATGCTTTCTTCTGAGAGTAAATCTGTTACGCTCTACCTAAAATTGTCATGAAACAAGACTACTAAAAAGTATCGATAGGTACAGGAATACCTTGGAGATGGGGGTTCAGTTCTAGTCCACCGTAACAAAGTGAGGATCTCAAAGCAAGTCGTAATCTTTTTGCTAGTGGAGTTTGTAAAAAATGCAGCACCTGTGAAGCACAATAAAGCAAAGCACAATAAAATAAGGTATACCTATATTTCTTTTATGATGTCAGTCTCCAAAGGACAATGACTAGATATATCAAACTACCTTAAGGTTAACTTGTCTAATGATAATAATGGTATTGGCTATGCTTTAATAAAACTTCCACTGTAACAAGACCTATCCTAAGTGGTTACATTCAGTGTGACTAATATCACTTCTACACTGGAAATCTTAAGCAAGACTGTTCCTGTGAAGTTTGCTTAGTAAAACCTGTTAGTCTAGAATATGAAAGATGTGTTCCTCACCTTTGAAGGAATCATTAGACCTTAATTACCTTTTAAGATTATTATGAGAGCTAGAAATAATCTCTAACCCAGAGTTTTGTACACTGATGCGTAGTAAATGGCAGCTGGTGGTATTGGGTGTACTGTGTCATTTTTGCCACCATAAGCTCTTCAGCCCACATTTTATCTCGACTCAGCTACGGTCACACATACTCTGAAAAAAAAGTGGCTAGAAAGTTGACTTACAGCCTAACATTTGTTTCCTACCAGATTTCTCTTTTCTTAGCAATAAGTCTCTTTCCTGGTTATATTTTATTTCCTTGAACATAGTAATTTTTCATTAATAGAAACTCATAGATGATACATGCAAAGAAAGTTTGAATCCAGTTAATGAATGTTCCCAGGCTACCAGAACAGAGAAAGCTAATAAATTCCTTTTGCCCATCTCTATAGATACACCACCACTGCTCTTCGAGGTATCTTCCCTGGAGAATGCCTTTCAGATTGGAGGCCACCCTTGGCACTATATCATCACACCTAACAAGAAGAAACAGAAAGGAGTTTTCCACATTTGTGCCCTTAAAGACAATTCCTTGGTAAATCATGAGTGATCAGACCTTTTAATAAATTTGTATCAGAAATCTTTCTTCTCTATTTCTCTAATAGGTTTATGTTCCTATGAGTTACTTTTTTATTTATTTGTATTAATTTGTGAACAATATGTAATACAGAGAGTACAAAGAGTACAGCAAAGGCTTGCGTGTACTATCCAGAATTTAAAACATTAACATTTGAAAATTCTTAGGATACCAGAGATTTCTTAAGTTTTTTCCTTACCAGTCTCTCAGCAACGGATCCCATGCAAAATATCTCTGAAGCTCCATAGTGGGACTCATTGATGGAATCTGTTCAGAATGCCTCAAAATTGCTGACAGAATGTGTTGTTGGTTTTGCTTGTAAATGGTTTGTCGCTATTTGCTTTCTAGAACAGAATCAGGTAGAACTCTCATGGTCACAATGTAAGCATTGAAACGCTTTGAATTCGCAAGGATATTCCTAAGTTATTTATGGCAAAATAGAAAAAAAAATGGTACATGATAAGACATAGAAATTTCTACTGTCTTCATTTTTTCTTCATTTTTTAAAATGATTTAGGTATTGATTTATCATTTAATAAACATTATTTAGGGCCTTCTATATGCCAGACATGGCTGGGGACACATTCCCTTCCCTCAAGTTGCTTGTATTCTTAAAGCAAACATGTAGATAAATTAGATGCTATCTGTTAAGTACAGTAATTAAGTGCAAAATAGTGAGTGCACGGAGGAGGGGGTTCTGTCATATTTTGTATTGCTGATTTACTTTTCTTTATTTTCAAAACATCTTGATATATCAAATGAACTTACTTTTTCTGAGGCAGACTCAACTTACTCCACACCTATCTCTTCCAAGATATGGCTCAGTTAGTCACTGTTAGATCAAGGACTTTTAGAATCAAAGGTCACCTTTTACCACGCTGAAGATCAACACAATCTTGGGTCCATTTATATATTTCTTTTGATGTCATGGCCACCAGGGAACACTATGTGTAGTGTCCTATAGTTTTCTTATTGTAAGGGCATTGTTCCCTTCTGTTCTCTCATTTACTTATCACATGTGGCAGCTCCTATTTTGCCTAGCCCAGTGACGTCTTCTTTTACAATGGTTCTGTAGAGGCAGTTGCCTGCTTAGACAAGTCTTTTGGTTTGATGGTTCACCTCTCAGCCGGTGGACATCCTTCAGCCATTAGGACCTGTCACATCTCTTTTTCATTAACTATTCCTTTCAGTCAAACCCTGCACAGTTCACATTTCAGATATTTAGTACATATTATTTTTAAGAACTGATAATACATATTCTGTCATGTATGTGCTCACTCATCTATGTCAAGCATGCCTGTCAAGTACTCTCCTTCTATAATAACTAACTATAACCTTCAGTGAAATCTGTATTTCAACATGTTTATAAATAACTGCCAAATCTAGAAAAAGTTTTGCCTTGCAGTGACATTAACTTAACTTGCAGTGACATTAACTTAATGATACATATGCCTGTTACCTTCTCACCTGTCAGAAGAGTACATAACCCCGAAACACATATGCAGCCAAATTGAAGAATTAAGGAAATGTTTCATAGCTTCTATTAAACTGGGCTTTAAAAAATCTAGCACTCTAACAAATAATAAAAACTACAGAAGCTAGTAATAATGCTGCATAGAATTTAACACAAGGAGAGATGTTTCTTTTGCATGTTATAGATATTTTAATAGAATAGTTTTCTAAAGAAAGATATGTGTAGTATGTACATGTTTTATATTAAAGGAGCATCTGAAGCTATTGCCATCATGGACACAGGAATCTCAGTGGTTGTTATCAAAAGGTTTAATTGCGTCGATGTTCTTATATGTAAAATGTAATAATGACACCATTCCTATTAGAAATTATTAGGATACTTACAAAAATTCTTGAAAAATTAACATTCATTCTCTAATTTGATACGTAAACTGTTAAATTCCATCTTTTTTTAAAAAGCATGCCATATAAAGCACTTGTAACATAGCCCCAGCCTACTTCTCATGGCTGGGCACTATACTTCTCAATTTAATTTTGGCTGCTACTCATGTTTTTGCACATACATACTATATGGATTAACACTTCTGTGTTTTTGATTTTGCTGTCTCTTTCTAATCATTTTCTGAGCCTTTAAGGCTCAGTTCAAGCTTTTTTTCTTCCTGAAGTTCTCACCTGGGTTGGATGCTTGATAATATCCATGGCTTGATGACTTTGTTTTTTACACTGCCTGTTGTTCTGTTTATTTTTTGCCTTCCCTTTTTACCATGACCTTCTCGATGGCAAGGACTATGTTAAATTCATGTCAGGTAATAATGCCTAGTGTGATAATTAACATAGTGTCTTGTCAGTAATGGAATATATACATTAATATGTCAAAAGCTTTTATGAGTATCAAATAGGAAAGATGGTAACATTT
Organism: Pteropus medius; assembly: GCF_902729225.1. Lineage (NCBI taxonomy): Eukaryota > Metazoa > Chordata > Mammalia > Chiroptera > Pteropodidae > Pteropus > Pteropus medius. The sequence continues at coordinate 31,891,678 of NW_024354875.1, forward strand.
CATTTTCTGTTGGAGAAATAAAAGAAATTGAGTGAATTGGATAAAACTAGTGAGGTTAATGTATCTGTGGTACGTTAGTTCCCAGTGCTCCTGTGTATAAGGTAAAACATTTATGTACATATATGATCACATATCACGGAGGTATCTTTATTTTAATGTCTAAGTATACTACTGTGAAATATATCTCACCTTAAGGGCTAAGCAGTATTAGGCCATTTCCTCACCATTAGAGTTTAATATCTGACTATCCAAGGAGATTATATGACTTATGTCTGAGATTTTAGGTTTGGTTGCATGTTTATTTTCGTGCTACCCACTCTTCTGATTGACAGTTTGTTGGTGATAGGGAAAGGACTAAGAAGTTGTAAGGGACTGCATACACATAATTATGGCAGAGTTATATAATGGAAAGTCAATGGACTTCGGAGTCAGAGCTGCTGTGTAGTAGGTGCAAAACATTGAACAAAGGATTTATCCTCTTTTTATATCAGTTTTCTCATTCATAAAATGAAGATAACAATATATACTTTGAATGTCATTAAAATCATATCAAATAATGATTGCTGTTGACATCTAATGCAGTCCCTGACACAAATTAGGTTCTCGAGATATGGTAACTGTTGTTATTTGCGAGGTACAATGTGTGGTACAGGGTAAATCTATGAAATTTCTAAATTTAAATGCTCTGAATTTTTCAAGTTTGAGTGTCCTAATTCAGCCCTTAGACACATCCCAGTTCAACTGGTTAATCTTTTCTCTTCCCTTTACCTTTGACTTAGTGATCCATCACTGAACTTGGATTTGAAAAATCATTTTCTTTTAATATTTATTTTCAATATTTTTTTTCCAACTTCAGGCAAAAAATGGGATCCAAGAAATGGAGTGTTGTTCTCTAGAATCTGACTGGATCTACTTTCATCCTGATGCTTCTGGTAGAATAATACATGTTGGCCCAAATCAGGTCAAGTGAGTATTTCATTAGTTATTCTAAAGTTAAAAGTAGCTTTTGGTAGCATTTATTAGCATCTTTACTTTTGCCAGCTAACTATTGGGCCAGTTATGGAAATAATTAGCTGCTTGTAGGGTGCTTTCTCAGAGTCTGGCATCTAGAAAACCTGACTCAACTCTTTTTGCCTCATCATTACTGTTTCTAAGTATTACAATTGAATATGTTTTTGATGGATGATATATGAATGAAAGACAATGACAGATTGGCTTTTCCTCATCAGGTCTTAATTCTCCAGGACTAATGATAAGGAAGGTGATTTGTCTTTGTTTTAAATGACAGTCTTACCACAGGGGATGTAGCAGATTGTTTGAAGTAAACCTTGTTTTGCTTTGTTTACCCACATCTTCCACAGGGTTGTTCTCTCCTTCCTTGAAACACTCTTCATTTGGCTTCCCTGACACCGCAGTTCTGAATGTTCTCCTCTGTAATTTGTCCTCCTTTGTGTGCTTTCATGCTCTTCTACTCATACTCTAATTCTTGGATGTCCTCAGGACTTGGACCCTCTTTTCTTCTCACTCTTCCTTTTTTTTTACTACAAGATTCTATATTCCCTTAGCTTCAAAGATCATGTATACACCAAAACTCTAAAAGTTATATCCAAGCCCAAACCTCTCATCTGAGATCATGCCATAAATCTGGAATCGTTCTTGGCACTTTCTTACCTTTTTTTCTTTCATCACTGTTCATTCTGTCTCCGTCTGTCTCTCTCTCTCTCCACCTCCTCACCCTCCCTACCTCCCTCTCGTGTGCACACATGCATACACACACATATACTCCACATATCCTGTTAATCAATCCACAATTTATTTTGCTGCTAAATATTTCTTAAATATGGCTCTTTCTGCCCTTGGCCACTGTCACCATTTTCGTTAGATCATTGTCATCATTAGCCTAGACCGTAGTAATTTACTATAGGACTACTTACAGCACTTCAAGAATCCACTTTCACACTCTTTAAGTCTGTTTTCTTAGCAACTAAGAGCGATTTTTAGAAACATTAACAAACACAAAAACCTAACCATTGAATTCCGCTTTAACCTTTTGTGGTTTCTTGTTGCCCTTGGCATGGTCTAAAAGACTGTCCTCCTACTCACTTTACTTCAGTCATGCTTTCTTTTCAGAAAGCGGAAGACCCCTTCCCTCTGGAGTGTTTACCCTACCTGTTCTCCTGCCTGTTTCTATTCATATTTTATGCCTCAACTTAAATGTCCCTGTTTTACAGAGTCCTTTCCTGACACCCTCATTAGATTAGCTCCCCCACATATTTTCATTGCACCCACTATGTAATCTTCCTCTGTAGCACTTACAGCAATTTAATTATTTGTGTGATTATTCGTTTACATATCTAGCTTTGGAATCAACTCTACAATCACAGGGAAAGAGCTTTTGACACCTTGGATCCTGGCGCTGAGCACAGTGCTTATCACAGATGAGTGCTCAGTAAGTATTTGTTAAATAGGAAAGGCAGTGTCTGCTGTCTTTGTTACTTATGCTTCAGGATTAGTCTACTTCTCTGGATCGATTACCAGGAAGATGACTGGACTTAACGAAATAAGATTACGAACTTTTACAAAAAAGTCTTAAAAATTGGTTCAGCTTTAGTAAACTTTACTTTTAATATTTGTTACCATTCACCTTTTAATGTTAATTTGAGTTTAAAAAAATGAGGTCCACAGGATGTGTGCCTTTTTGCCAGGTTTTAAAAGATAGGCACTTTTAAATATCAGCACTAATTAAGATAACTAATTGAATAATTTAACATATAATCTGATTTCTTTGTTTCTGGTAAACTCTAAGGCCTCTGGCTCTTTCTAGCTACATAGCTGCTTCTCCCTTCTGTTCTCTTTGCCTGCACTTGAGACTTTAAGCTTTAACAACATTGCACTTTTGAAGAGATTTGTGTGGGTGACGAATAAATTATTTTATATTCTCTTGCTTAATTAGTTTGATCTGTGAGGGCATTTGCACTCAGAAAACCCAAATCTTTAAATATAATCCTAAGAAAAAAGAAAAGTATTAAGTCAGTTTCAGGTTTTAAATATTTTTCTATCACGTAAACTTAGTTTAGGCTTAGTTGCTAATCCAGCCTGTCTTACCGTTAACTCAAAGTGTTGTCCATTGATCTCTCATTCTATCTTCAGAAATAAAAATGCATATTGCGGGTTTGGTTCCAGACCACCGCAATAAAGCAAGTATGACAATAAAGTGAGTCATAATCTTTTTGCTGGTGGAGGGTCTTGCTTCTTTCAGTTTGTAAAAAATGCAACATCTGTGAAGTACAATAAAGTGAAGAGCAATAAAACTAGGTATGCCTGTACTATAATACCATTGTTAAAGCTGAAATGTTAAAGACCTATTACAAGATGGCAGAGATGAGGTTCTTGAAAGTAACTTTCATTAATCCAGTTTGGAAGGTGGCTTAAGCCTAATCAAGCTGCTTCATTACCTACTTCAGTAGTACCTGTTGTTATAGTTTCTGTTTAACAAAATCTCAGATCGAAAGTTTATGGACACCTAGGTGATTAAACATTATTATTTCCGACCAAAAAGGGAACTCAATATTGTTACTATAATTTTCATTTGTTGAGTTTTATTTCAATAGTTCAACTTCGGCACTTTGATAATGCATTGAGGTCTTGGGTTCTCAGAATCCTTTTTCTCTTTTCAGAGTTTTAAAGCTTATTGAAGTAGGAAATAATAGTGCCCAGCATCAGATCTCTGAAGATTTTGTCATTTTGGCCAACAGGGAGAAGAACAAAGTAAGTCAGGAGTACTTTAAAATCCTTTGTATATCACTATCTTTCTATATAAGAATATAATGTTTGCCTTGTAATGTGGTTGAAAAGAACAGCACAATCATATAAAAGTCTGTTCATTTTGTCTCTGTGGGTTTTAGTCCCATGTATGTACAAGATTTGAAGAGAGCTGATTATATTAAGTTTATCTTTTGCTTATTTCTATTCCCTTTTTGGGTTTCTATTTAAATTTTTATTGAATTATTGACCTTTGGGTTTAATTAATTCTGCAAACTTAAAGTTGGGGTGGATATAAATCTTTAAAAATCACATACCGTGCTTTAACTCCAGACAGTTCTTTTCCTTTAGCGTACAAAATTAGGGACATGAGGAAGTTCATGCAGAGGGAAATCTCCAAAAGCAGATCCACTCAATTTGTTGTACTATACTAAAGCAAATGAAGTAGCAAATTTGTCACCTTTATATTTATTTTTGCCTATTTTGGTATTTTATCCATTAAAAACTTTACTGTAACAAAGTATTTTTACTAATCAAAGGATCAGAAATCTGATTTTGAATTTTCTCAGTTGAGGAAAGAATTGTGAATGTTGGAGAAGGGTTGGTTAATTTTACCAAATTTGTTAATATGATTTTGCTATTGACTACATATAGTAGGATTTTTTTTCTCTTCATATGACAGAATGAAAACTTACCCACTGTTACAGCTTCTGGACGGGTGGTAAAAAGAAATTTTAACCTTCTGGATGACGACCCAGAACAAGAGGTATTATTTTAGCCAGAGATAACAAGCCAAACTAGTGTGTATTTGCCCTTTGGTTTTTAAGTTATGCTTCCCGGACCCAGGGGTAGAGATTAGGAGTAAGCTCCATGCAGGCTTAGTTAGTCAGATTGTGTGTGCTATTTCAACCAATGCATTCTCATTATCCTCTATTTTCATACTGGAATTACTCTGCAGAAAGGTTCATAGGACTGAAATAATTTGAAAATACCATTAGCCTATTGTTTTGTTGATGTGTATACTTTCTAGGGAAATTTCTTAATAGAAAATTCTTGAGTTATAGCCTGATGATTTTATGGCTTTTCCTTATTTTTTACCTGCTAGACATGGGTATGTTTGTTAATGTTCATGGGCCAGGGAAGGAGGGTGTGAGGATAAATCAGTTCAGCTCTGACCTCAACAGGCAGTGCTAGTCACTGAACTAATCCATTCTTACCCCCTTTTTTTTTTTTTTTTTAAAAAAAAAGAGGCATCGGAAGTACTTTTGCAATCAACTGACAGTTACCATGTTTCAAGTATATAACCATAGCATAACTACTAAATCTACTTAGACCATAAAACTATATCATTTGTGTGACTGTTTCTAGTTGAAATATTAGATAGAATAGCCTTCTAAGGATAGTTTTGGAAAATTTTAAAAATAGATTGGAGGTGGCCTAGTATGTGGCTATGCTCAAAATAGAAAAAAAACATATACTTATTCTTTTGAACCATAGAAATCTATTGAGAATAAAGCAGAAAGCTCCCTGTGCTATGTGTAAAACTATTCAAGAAAGGCATACTAAAATTACTAAGAGATAGCAAGAGTAATTAAGGCAGAAGGAGATAGTGGCAAAGAGAGATACTCTGCATCATGAAATTAGAAAACAAAAACTTCTAGCCTATAAAAGAAAAGTTAAAGGAGTTGTTACTAAAGTCTATAAAATGAGCGACACCCATGTAAAAAGTCACCCTTTGAAGTTTGTCCAAGGTAAGATTAAGGCAAAAAAATTAAATAAAAAGGAACCATAGGTAATCTATGTAAGTTTTTATGTCATAGGTGGTAAAGACAGAAAATATAAATGGAGTAAAAAGCAGTTTGATCAACTGTAAGTAAAGGATTAGTATGTGGCGGTTAAGAGAAACTTGTTGTGCCTGCCAAGATGTATCTTTCTGTGGTTCATCCATAGATGGCTGGGCATGGATCTGCTTACCCTATGAGGCTGTTAGAGTCCCAGGTTTTCTTTCTTGAGACAGAGTTCTGGGGTTAGGTTTTTCTCTCTGAACTCTTTACCATCATTAATCATTTCTAACTTACATTTCTTATCTGTGGGCAGGATTTCAGTTCCTGTTATTCTATAAGCAGCAATATTTTGCTTTTGTATGGAACCAAAGAGGCTTATTGTTTTTGTTTTTGTTTTAAAGGATGGCTAATAGTATATGATTGGCTATCAGATCTTCTTGAAATGACTTGTGTTTTTCTGGCATAAGAACCTTCTGAGCACAGTGGGTAGTCTTCAGGTTTCAGAACTGAGTTCTATATATCTAGTCTTATCTGGGAACCAGTGGACACACATGTCAGAAACAGCAGTTAAATACCTTTTTTGAATTTGGAGAAGCTCTAGTTTGCTGTCGAATAGAGAATTTCAGTTCTACTTTTGCTGAGATCTACATAGACTTGGTTCTGTTTGTCAAAAACTGTAGGATATTGCTTGAGGCTTGAACATCTTGGGACTGATGTTGTAGTAGGCATATAAATAGAGACACATTTTTCCTATGTTCCCAGTCATTCATTCTTTCTATGTATTTTTATAAGTAATCGAATAGTTAAACTACAATTGTAGAAATGACCCTAACCAAATAACTGGATTTACCTCTCTTTCTCTCCGCTTTATCCATGTATTCCTTCAGACTTTCAAAATTGTGGACTATGAAGATGAATTGGATTTGCTTTCTGTGGTAGCTGTTACTCAAATAGATGCCGAAGGAAAAGCACACCTGGATTTCCACTGTAATGAATATGGAACTTTACTTAAGAGTATTCCACTAGTGGAGTCGTGGGATGTGGTAAGTACAGTCCGTGGAATACAGAGTTGTAAGAGTCCTCTTTATAGGTGACATTTTTGGAACAGGTGTTACTGTGTTTGTGTCAGTCCGAGCTCACCTAGACCAGTGACCACATGAGATAGGTTATTGAACTACACACAGGACAAAATGAGTACTTCTTAAGTCTTCTTCCCCAAGAGACTAGAAGATGTCACCTTACCAGAGCCTTAAAGATAAAGCTTTATGTTTTTTTCCTGAGAGATGCTGTCTATTTCCTTACCATAGTTTTTGGTTTTCTTCTGTTTTATACATTTGGTAATGTTTTAAAAAGTAAAGCTATACTGTATTATAGTATCCCACAGTTATTTAATAGAGACATATCTAAGCATGTAGCATTTCAAGGCACACTTGAAGGATTTTTCTGCTCTTCTGTGTATTATAGAATATAAAAGTTATAAAGAATAGGAGACATTATTTTATCCAGTCCTTGTTTTATCAGTGGAGAGCCTGAGAAGTTTAGCAACTTGTCCACAGTCACACAATGAAATAATTGCAGTGTTGTTAGTAGAATCTGGGTGTTCAGACTCCTAAATCCAGGGCTCTTTTCATTCTCACGTTTTTGTGTCATGCTTTTCTCATAAGTAATCTTCATATCCACAAATAGTGAAAAATAAACCATTTCTAGCACCTATTTTGCCTCCAAGTTTGTGTTCGAAGATGCCTAGCATAGGTGCTGACATTTTTATGACATAATTAATAGTGAACAAGATTGTGTGAAGAGGAGATTCCATTTGACTGTGTTTTCGTTGCAGACATATAGCCATGAAGTCTACTTTGACAGAGACTTAGTACTACACATAGAACAGAAACCCAGCAGGGTCTTCAGCTGCTATGTTTACCAGATGGTATGTGACCCCGGGGAAGAAGAATCCACAAACAGAAGTTGTGAAAAAGAGCGATATAATTTTAAATTTTGAAATGTAACTTATCAGACTTTTAGCCAAATACTCCAGCAGCTATGTCCAGTCCTTTTTTTTTATTATCTGCATAGCAAGTTCTCCAGTATTTTCCAGAAAGATCTTGTATTGACTTCAGATGACTGTGACTTGTTTGTTAAACTCTTGCCATACAAGGTGGTGAGGACTTCATTTTATGTAAAGGATTTTTAGAATAATGTCCCAAGAAGTCTAGCATTTTAGAGCTTTTAGCAAGGTAGTAATATAAATATAAAATGTCGAGCAGAGAAGGACAGGTTAATTCCAGTTGTTGGAAAGAGGGTCATTGGTAGGAAGGTGTTTAACATTGTTAAAACCATGTTAAAGGGGTGCTATGGAATTTTGATTGGTAAGACTAGAAGGGAGGGACAAAAAGAAAGATACAAAAGATAAAGAAATCCTGTGTCCTTTATACCAAGCTTTGCTTAAGGAGGAGAAACAAGATCTGTAATGTGAAAGCACACTTTTGAACCAAAAATATGTCATCACAGTTTTTTTCAATCTTATATATGTATATGTGTTTTGTATTTGTATATAGTCTAAGGAATCAGCTTTAGTTCCCAAATTATCTTTTCTTCCATGGTTTTATTCTCTTGGCTTGATATTCCCATTGATTATTTTCTATTATAGACTATTGTAAAAGATTCCAAGCGTACTTTAAGTGGAATTTTTTCCAGTATGTAGCCTTTTTAGCTTTTAATACACCTAAGAATGTTGTACTTATTTCACTATTCTGTTTATTTGGTGTGTCTTCCAGTTCTGCATAGGCAATATTTTTGTACCTGTACAGTAAGGTAAAGATATACTGAGTCACAGCAGTTCTGCTCCATGTAGAAAAGTAGGTAGTCCCAGGAGTAACTTGGAACTGACTGTGTTGCTAGAAAAAGCTTTTGGCTTTATCTTAGTTATAAAACAAGTATTTTTTCTTCTTTGTTAGAACTGATCTAAATATGATCCTTGAAATCAGATAATCATTCTTCACAATGTTAAATAAAAGCAACCTAAATAAAGGGAGCAAATATTTCTTTGTGCTTCCTGTTTGAGAAATCCAATTGCTTATAATCCACATGTTCAGCACATTTCTCTGATTCAGACTCAAAAGAATAATTAGTAAAAATAGGAGAGTAAACAGCAGCAAAAATCATTGCTGATTCAAATGTAAGGTTAAAATAAGAGATTTTAGCTTGGATGATTTATATTAAAAAATCCTTCAGTTTTGACTTGATCCCATGTTGAGAAAAATGTATATCCTGCCCTGTTCTGCTCTTGAAGTTTGCAGATAAATTTCAAGCTTATGATCAACAGGTCTGAGAGGGAAAGGTGTTAGCTATTATAAAAGTCAAGAAATTAGTAGCAGAGTCCATAAATTTAAAAGAAACAAGGAGAAGAAACCTAAAACTGTCTTTTGTGCAACAGAAAAAAAGATTGGTAACATTTTTAAAAGGGGATAATATTTATATGTGGGTAACAATATAATCTTTCTGAATCTGATCCTATGTATTGTAGCCATTTGGGAGAGTAGAAGTGATTACTTCATGACCAAGATGATGAAAATATTTTCATATTTTAAATTCTAATAATTTTACAGCCACTAATTGAAAAACCCATTCTCATTTTATGCATATTTAATAGTACTATTTAATATAATATTGGAAGCTTTCAGAGCATTTTAGAGACATGATGTGATTACAAAGCAGTTGAATAGTTACAGTGTGCCAGATATAGCCCCAGACTTCCAGTTAGACACTAGCTAAACAGTCCTGTCCAGTTAATACAAATCTTGAAAGGGAAGGAGTAGCTTAAATATACCAGAGAAGAGAAAGAAACCAGTATTGTGTGGGTTTCAAAGCGGATGCAGTGCAACGTAAAAGCATAAAGCCTATTCTCCATTTCCAAGAGTGTTTCAGAACTGGATGTACTAAGACTTGAATCTTGTCAGATTTTTTCGAAAAAAGGTTTATTGACTTTCCTCTTCTCTTTTAAGTTATTGCATCCTTCTGATGAAATGCTAGAAAGGAACTCATCTACTCAGAAAGGCATCTGAGAACCAAGATTCCTTTCTGCTTCTTTGGCAAGGGTTGGTGGGTGTGTGGCTGTGTGGAATACTTCGAGTCTAGATATGAACTGACTATTCAGAAACTCCTGCTGGCTCACCATTGTCAAAATCAGACTAGACCAGGATCGATATGCCCTATGGACTAGGCAGGATCGAAATGCCCTAGGGACTAGGCAGGAGAGGTACTTAGTGTGATAGTACCTTAGTGTAATAAATGGGAAGGCTATGCCCCAACTGAAAGAACTAGCTGCTACTACTTAGTTTCAGGCAATTGTAATGTTACTTGGGAATGTGGGATGCATGATTGTTAACAGAATAGTTGATAAAAAGATGGCAGACGATACAGAAGATAGCAAGACTGTGAGAAATTTACAGATAACACACATAGCAGGAGACAATGCAGCATGCTTCCCAGAAAACTATGGGTTTCTCAGCTCCCCACAGTGGCATGCAGCTGCTCATTCTGCCACCTGCCGGGCATGAGACTGCCATTCGCTTGGGAATGGAGGAAAGTGGGGGTTAATATCCTCCTGCCCCACTTTAACCCCCCTCTCTACCTGACTGTGTTAGAGACTTTAGCCATGTGCCCACCTATTCAACAGGTGCTAGTGTCAAGCATAAAACATGGAGTAACATTTCTGAGCATTTAATATAAGACTGGGTGAAGCAGGGTAACTTCTTTCAGAAGGTCCAGATATTAAGCTGATAGAGGTGCATTTCTGCATTTTACTCCTTGATTTAAGATTCTATATTCTCAGAATATCAATGCAGCAAGATTATAGTTCTTTGGCTTTCTAAAACATTTCTTGCAATGCTGGGAGAAAGCAAAACAAATCTTATCGTAGTTACTATTTGAACTACCTAGTGAGGAAATATTGTTCTATTTAAAGAAATTAAGGTGCTCCGCATTCTTCTACCACTTGAATATTTTGTTTCTTGTACATACTTTTAAAATATATGTTTACTGAGTGCTTTCTACTAGTCATTGTGATACATGTAAAGTGAATTGTCTCACTTAACATTCAAAATATATGAGGTATGAACTACATTCTTTTTTATTTTACAAATGAGGAAAGTGAGACTTAACAGAAGTTAATAAGTACAGAGACGGGAAACACATCCAAATTTATTTGGCAGGAACTTTGCCATATTTCCTCCAAAGCTCTCAAAAGACAAAGGATGTTATTTTATCCCATATATAGTATACTGACAATTATAATGTTGCATACCCAACATTATAATTGTCAGTATACTATATATGGGATAAAAAAAATGTTTAATAAGTGTTTTTTGAATGCTGATTGGTTACACATATTTTGGACAAAGTTTGGCTGAGATACAATTGACCTAGTCACACATATAACTTGCCATAGAGGATGATTCTTTTCCGGTGGTTAAAAGTAAAGGTACAAAAAATGGTACTCTCATCCTATTTGTAGTAATTAATAAACACCAGTATTGGTAATTACTCTTAATGTAACCTGGCTTCCTATTCAATAATTTTTATGCTTTCTTACATTTCTTACCAGATTTACATATATCATCTACCTTTTAGAATTTCAGAGAAATTTCAGGTGCTAATTTCCAGTTCTTGTGTTACTGTAGAAAATTCGTCTTAGAGAAAAAATAATTTATTTCAGGCAAAGGCTATATAATAGAAAAATAAGACCAACTGAAGGCTTTTGCCAATATTTTATTAAAATTTTCAAACGTATAGCAAAGTTAACAAAATTTTATGGTAAATACCCAAATACCAACCCCCATGCATTCTGCATTTCACTCTACATGTTTTATTACAAAGTAACTATCCATGTTACTTCGATGATTCATTCAAAATAAATTTCACATCGATACTTTCCCCTGATACTTCAACAGGCATATTATTAAATAATTCAGTATTGTTTAGTTTTTAATTTTTTTGATCTACACTTACATGCAATGAAGTACACAAATGTTAAGTATACATTTGCTAAGTTTTTGCAAATGCATTACACCTGTGTAACCCAAACCCTTTGCAAAATTCCGGACATTGTGATCATCCGAGAAAGTTTCCTCATGTATTTTTCTTGTCAATCCTACTTCACCTGTCAGGTGTAACTAGTGTTCTGATTATGTTGCCTCACAGATTAAATTTACCTATTCTAAAACTTTATAGAAATGGTATTATACAAAGCATAATGCTTCTTTCGGCATGTTTTTGAGATTAATTCAGGTCGCATGTATCAGTGGTTCATTCCTTTTTATTGCTGAGTATTCTTTTGTGTGAATATGTCACAGTTTCCATTTTTCCTGTTGATGAACACCTGGACTATTTCTGCTGGGGTTTTTTTAACTATTATAAATAAAGGTACTGGAAATAATCTTGTATAATTTTTTTGTGTGTAAACCCTATGTCTTTATTCCTCTTGGATAAACATCTAAGGATGAAATTATTGGATCCTAGAGTAGGTGTATGTTTAGTTTAATAAGAAACTGCCAGACATTTTTTCTAAAGGATTATTCCATTTTACATGCTTGTAGCAATGTATGAGACTTCCAGTTGCTTCATATTTTCTCCATTTGTGGTTGTTTATCTTTTTTAGCTTAGTCTTTATGGTGGGTGTATAATATTTTCTAGTTGATACTTAGATTGTTTCTACTTGTGCCTAGGAGCCCTCTTGTCAGGTCAACCTTCTCTTTTTGTAATACCAACCCCCACCAGGAACTGCTGAAAATATTCTTTCTTCGTGATAGTAGTTAAGATGACCCAAAACTCAGCTTGAGCTATTCTTTCTCAAACATGGAATACATTGCTCACCCAGGAACCCCATTTCTTTTAATGGAGTCCAACATTAGAGAACAAACCTGGGTTTCTGAAGGTACATGTTAGACCTTTCCACATGTCTAATGGTACAGGACAAAATGGCACCAGAGAAGAGGTTCCATAAAAGCAGAATATGACCATTTTCTTTAAGGGTTATGAGTTCTTGGTATTTCTAAATTGAAAATTTTTGCTCTAATATGAAAACATATTAAACAGCTTTAGCCAATAACTATATTGGATCCCAATGTGATTTTAATTTATATTTCCTTATTAATGAATGATGGTAAGCACACATGTAAATTATTTGCCATGTGTAAATTTTACATTTTTATAACAAATTTATTGAGGTATAATGGACATACAGTAAAATGCACATATTTAAAGTGTGGAATTTAATAAATTTCAACATGTACACATCCATGAAATCACTACAATCAAGAGAGTAAACACACACACACACACACACACACAAAATAAATACATGCATCACCCCAAAAAGTTTTCTCTTGCTTCTTCATAATCCCTCCCTTCTGCCTCTCCTTCCTTTCCAAGGTAACCACTAATCAATCTTTAGATTAGTTTGAGTTTTCTAGAATTTTATATAAATGAAATCACATAGTAAGTACTTTGGGGGAGGCTTCTTTCACTCAATATAGTTATTTTGAGATCCATATGTGTTGCATGTATCAATAGTTCATTTCCTTTTATTCCTGAGTGGGAGTCTATTGTATGTATGTAATTGCAATTTAATACATTTACCTGTTAATGTGCATTTGAGTTGTTGCCATTTTTTTGGCTTCTACAAATAAAGCTACTATGAACATTTGCAGACAAATTTGTATAGACATATACTTTATTTCTGTTTGGTAAAAACCAAGAGGGAATGAATGGCTGGGTCATATATTAGGTATATGCTTAACTGTTTTCAAACTTTTTCCAAAATGGCTGTACCATTTTATATTTTCATCATCAGTATATGAGAGTTCCAGTTGCCCCAAATCCTTGACAGCACTTGTTATGGTCAGTCTTTTTTAATTTCAGACATTTAGTTTAGGTTTTACATTTAGATTTATAATCAATTTTTGTTAATCTTTATATGTGGTGCAAGGCATGGGTCAAAGTTTTGGGGTTTTTGTTTTTTGCATGTGGATATACAATGCATAAGGAATAACATTTAGTCTTTCACCAGTAAGTGTGATATTAGTTGTAGGTTCTTCATAGATGCCTTTATCAATTTGAGGAGGTTCTCTACTAGTCCTAGTTTTCCAAATTTTATTGGATGTAGATGTTGGAGTCTGTCAGATCCTTTTTCTCAGTCTATTGAGGTGGTCATATAGTTTTTCTATTTCAGACTGGTAATGTGGTAAGTTACATTGATTGGTTTTTGAATGTTAAACCAATCTTGAATTTTGGAGGTAAACCCATCTGAGACCTCTTTAAGACCATACATTAGGTCAGACAATTTATGCAATTCCTCTTTTTTACATCATTTAAAAAATAATGAATTCATAAAATTTACGTCACATTTATACTATTTGTACTGTGATACCTGTTAATAGTTTCAAGTTCATTTTATGTAGATGACTTTCTGCCTTTACAAATAATTTTCAGACATATTTTGGCCCTTTGCCAGAGGTTTCATCCTCATAAACAGAATTTGGCAAGTTAGGATTTATGACCTTGGAGAAACTCTGGGCATGTTGCCAGCCTCTCACTGTCTTATCTCAATCCACAAAGTTCATATGCTAAATAAAATTATACCTGACATAGAAACGTCAGTATCTGCCATGATCCCAGTACTTTGAACCCATTTTAGTTCAATATGCTGAAACCTTGAACCACCACAGGAGTTATAAAACTTATGATTAACTACATTCATAAAGATAACAATCAGTTAAAAGATTTATATTGAGGCCACTTGACCTTCTCAGATAATAAGCATCCATTAATCTCTCAAATAAAATTTTCAAAAAAATTATTTACTAGTAAGTTCTTTACCAATTCTTTTACCAATAAGTTTTATGGCTCAATTAAGTATTTCTTATTTTCTCTTAGAAGGGCATCTGCTCAAGGAGACAATCATTTCTGAATCTTTCTATTTTAAACACCATTTTTTTTTTCTTTGAAAATCACAAGCTTCAAGGGCACAGCTTTTCAAGCTGTACCTGTAAGAGCAACAAGACTGATTAAAGCGTGGTTAAACAATTACAGTTTAAATGCCATTCTAACACTTAATTTTTCTGTCGGTGATTTGTCCTTCTCTCTTTAGAGAGCAAAGTCAGTGAGAGTTAAAAGCATTTCCCAGCCTCAAACCCTCCCACTTCTAAAACCTCAATTACACAATAATATCTGCTTGAAGATGTGCTGCCTGAAATCTAGTGAGAACTTGAAGAGGTCCTTGGGCCCACTACCTCATCTCATAAAACATCCCAGATGTCGCATTCTCAGAGTTTGTCTTGGTCACCCTTACCAGCTGGACTCGTGATCCAATGGTTTCCATTTCAGTTTCTGCTGTAAAGTCTCGGGTGCTTCTTCTACTTTGGCTAAAGTTGAAGTGATCATACAATTTATCGTCCAAACAGACACTTTTGTGAGTGAAAGAAAACATTGCTAATCCTGCCTGGACAACAGGTATAAACCAAGCCTCTTCTGAGCATAATCACCCTACCTAGGGCTAATAGAAATAACCAGGAAATTATAAATATTTCCATTTACATATTGTAATTTCTTATCAACTAGTATGCCAACTTATCCTAATCAAGGACGCAGTGGGAACATTACATGGAAACAATTTCTCATTTTCATCCACAAACCCCTTATAACCCCTTTGCCAAGGTTGGTTCTATTGCTACCTTTGTATTCCAAGGTATTTTCTCCTGCAGTTTATCTATGTCTCCCTCAAGTTAACCTAGCAATTTTAAGGTCTGGGATCTTTGTGTCAGTCCTAATTCTAACATCGATGTGTATCATCAAACAGAAAAAATGATACGAATGATGGAAAGAGACCAAGAAACAGAGAATAGGAAAGTTTCTGTAATAGAAGAGTGTATGGAAATTTTTATTTTTAGGGATGACCCTAAAAATGTAGGGGACCACAAAGCATGCTCGAAGTACAGGCATTACAAATTCTCACAAGAATCTAAAGCTGATGGTGGTACCACTTACATGGAGTGAGGCTTCTCTAGGTACAAGCTGCTCAATTTTGCCTGATCATGGAGAATTTTATCCTTATCTGACTCCATGCCTACCATTAACCAGGTAGAGCTAGTAAAAAGCAATCCCAGAACATTCTTCATTTTTTACTGTGAGACTGGGTAAAGTGAAGGTCAGTTTCCTGGGTTTAACATTCGTCAACAGACTCGGACTTCATAATTGTCTGGGTTCATTTCTACATGAGTCCAGTGTTACAGGTCTTACGACTTTTAAAAAAGGTATAAATCTTCATTTATGGTAAATATTTCAGTTTTTAAATGATGACTCTAAATTCTGATTTAAACCACTATACAAGCCAAATGAAATTAATCTCCAGGCTTATGCCTGCTCTCAGGCGTACTCATGGGTATACCTACCAAGAGCAATTGTGTTTGTTTCTAAACCTCTTCTTGCTGGCTGTGTGTGTTACTGTCATTATATAATTTATTTATTGCATTAATCCATGACACGTGAGTTTTTTTGAAAAGAAAATTTTCTATTAAAGACATTCAGTGCTTCGGAAAGACTTGCTAAAATCAGGTCACTAAGTATTGCTGTCAATTCCATTGAGTGGACAAAATATCTGTGAAAGATTGAGAGATGTCTTAGCTATGGGTTCCCTCAAAATAGCCTGAAAACAAGAGGCAATTTGATTCTAAGTTTGTTCACAAATGTAAGGCTGGGAACTGCTCTTGGAGTGGGGGTGAGCATGAGAGCTATAAGGGATATTGTGGGGAGACCATTCCCAGTAGGAGTTGGTGAGAGAAGCGAGCTCCAGCCACTGGCCTTATTTAGAGCTGGAGGAATAAGATTTCATCTACTCCTAGGAAGAAGTATGGGGGAAACACCAAGGTACTGCCGACATACCAGTCCAGGTTTTATCTATTCCATAATTTTTAAGTAAGTTTCCCTAGAGTTCAGATGGATGTGATTTTCACATGGTCCTACAATGATGGATACACATTCCATGGTCCAGTGAAATTAATACCCACTATTTTATAAATATTGACTCTAATAGGTGACAGCAAAATAGTGATTGTGTTATAAACTTGTCTGACTTTTTGAGGATTTATTAACTTTTTCCATCTTAGAATCTGTATCAGAACTTATGTAAAATAAACTGATAAAATTCTACATGAAGTCATTAGAAAAATCCTTAGCAAACTATGGATAGAAGGAAACTTTTTAATTTGGTAAGGAGTATCTATAAAAAAAAAGCTAGGAAACATAATACTTAATGATGAAATGTTAAAGTTGTTTATTCTGAAATCAGGAACATACTGGAGGTCCTAACAAATACAACAAGGCAAGAAAAATAACGAGATTAAAGATAGAGGAAATAATAAAATTGAATTATTTGAATTCTTAGAAAATAAAATCTACAGATTAATATTCGAATTGTTAGATGAGTTTAACAGGGACTTAAACATAGGCATTTTGGGGGTATACAACTTAGCCAAGAACAATGGGGTCATAGGCTAAAGAGCTAAGTTCAAACCTCTGAAGGACAGAACTATAGGTTTTCAGTCTGAGGAAGCAGAGACTTTATAAACTCTCAGTGTTTACAAATAAAATGTTTAAGATGTTCCTCTCTTAAAAGCCCTGACCCAACTCAACCACTTATTAGGATTGATGTGATCCATCCTTCAATCTGCCTATCACTAATGGGAGATAACAGCTGGAGCCATCTTTTACACACAAGTTCTGCCAAAGAATAAAAGATTATTAGACATGTAAAGAAGCAGGGGGGGAAAAATGACCAATGACCAAGAGAAAATACTAGTAATAGAAGCAAACCCTTCCTTTCATTGAGAAGATTGGAAATTACAGATTCAATTTATTTAAGAGTTATTGAATTATCTAGTTTCTCGTGTCACTTTTGGAGAATTGTGTCTTGCTAGAAATCTGTCCCTTTTATCTAATTTTTCAAAGGTATAATCATAAACTTGTGTATAACATCTTTTTGTGATATTTAATATCTAAAGGATTCTTTGAAATTTGTTGAGACTTACTTTATGGTTCAGCATTTGGTCAGTTTAGCTTAATTTTCCATTAGTACTTGAAACATTCTACTTTCCTCCTTGAATTTCCTGTATATTGCTGATACTCTCTTGTGGCTGGTTCATCTTAGCAATGGTTTCCTTTATTTCCTTTTTTGAAAAAATTAAACTGTGAAATACAATGTGCATCCCAGAAAAAAAGTGTAATTCAAAAAATAGCCACAAAACAAATAACAACATAAGTGATACTCCAGGTCAAGAAATAGAATATTATCAGCATCCTAGAACTACATGTGTATGCCTTTCTGATCACAATTCTATCCCTCTCCCAAGATGTAACCGTTATCCTGACTTAAAATAATTTCCCTACTTTTCTTTATAAATGTGATTAGTACCTCTATATTTCTCTCTAAACAGAAGGGTTTATTTTTGCCTCTTTTTGAACTTTAAGTATATAATTACATTGTATATATTGTTTTGTGTCTTGTGTTTTTACTCAACATTAAGTATATAAGATTCATTTACATTGTTGTATGTAACTCCAACTTGTTTCTTTTGTTGCATTTGATTTGATTTTTATTATTGTATAATATTCAGTTGTATCAAAATGTATTTATTCTATGGTTGGTGGACATTTGGATTATTTATAGTTTGGGGCCAATTATTAACAATACCACCATGAATGTATTTGTAATACATCTAAAAGCACATATGCATGCATTTCTCTAAGAGGTGTGTGTGTGTGTGTATCTTGGATTTAAATAGTTATGTCAGGGACTACATATATGTTCAACTCTATTGGGTATCTCATGATTTTTCAGGAAGATATATCAATTTACAGTCCCAAACAGTATTTGGTGGTTCCCGTTGCTTCATTGTCTTTCCAACACTTAATATTGTCAGGCTTTTTCCATTCTGATAGCTGTGTATCCCATTGTGGTTTTAATTTGTATGTCCCTAATTACTAAAGGTAGAGCTCTTCTTTGTCTGTTTGTTGGTCACTTAGAGATTACCTTTTGTGTAGTACTTGTTAAAGTCTCTTACCCATTTTTTATGTGGCTGTTTGTCCCATTCATTTGTAATAATGTTTACCAGACTTTGCTACTTATATATATTGCAAATATCTTCTATCTTTTTTCTTTCTTTATTCTAATGATGTCTAATAATAATGGAGTCTTTTGAGGAACAGAAATTCTTGATTTTAATGTGGTTAAATTATCAATCTTTTATGGTTATTATAATTTGCATCTTCTTTTATAAATTTTTAACTGTCCTGGAACACTATAGTTTTGCCTTTCTTATCTAGGTGTTTATTCTACCTGGAACTGACTCTCATTCCTTTATTTCTTAAACATTTTATTCATTGCTTTTCTATATTTTGTTTATGCAGATTCTCAGTAATGGTAGCTTGCCTTGCCTTCTCAATAAGATTGGTGGTCTTTGATTGTGAGCTCATTGTTTGATCTTAATCTATGAGAGTCCCATAGCCTCAAACTGGGAAAGCTCTTCTTCAGAGAGGATTTGTCTCTGCTTTTGCTTGTAGCCAAAGATGTCCCCATCCTGGGACTACTTCAGGGTCTTGGCTTAGTTCAGCCATCTCAACCTTGTGTTGGCCAAAGCCTCACTATCCTGATAGCAGTGTTACCTGCTATCATTATTTCACTCAGGACAACTCTGATTTTGTTTTGTATTTTTTGAGAGGGCCAGGGTCTTCAGAGACCTCCCCTAACCCTTGAAAGACCAGCAGTGCCTGAAAAAAATGGGTTCTATCTAAGGTCTAGTTGTTTCTTAGCAAAAGGGTACCTCTGTGCACCCAACCAGCCATAATATATTTGGAAGTCCTTAATAACACATTTTGTATATTACTCCAGATTAGTACATATAGACCCTCTTCTTTTATAAGGCTGCATAATGATCTATTGTATGAAATTTATTTAACCAGTACCCCAATGATGGACCTTTAGATTATACAAACAATGTTGCAGTGTCATTTCACAGCTTTATGAATATATCTTTATTATAAATTCCCAGAGATAGAATTACTGGATCATATTTACCCCCTCCAATAGAGGTTATATCAGCTTATACTCCCACCAGAAATGTTGGAGCATGCCTACATTCTCAAATTCTCACCAAATGCACTATAAAACTGATACTTTTCTAATAGGGAAAATGATATTTCGTAATTTTAATCTGCATTTTTTTTTTTTTTACTGTGGATGAGGTTCAGTACCTATTCATATATCTAAAATAAATGTATATTTCTTTTTCTGTAAATTTATGATTCTAGTCTTTGCTTTTTTTGCTATTGCGTTTTCCAGGTAATTCTTAAAAATCCTAAGATTTGCAAGGACTTGTTGCTTTACTGCCATATTTCTATTCAAAAGAATATTGTTTATAAATACTGAAATATACATAGAATGCTTGATTTATGCAGTTTTCAAGAAATATACCACAGTGCTTTTTAACAAAGTGTAGACACAGTGTTGTAGTTTAGCTATTTCACTGAAATCATTTCAAAGGAGATTTTATGGAATTTGAAGAAAAAGTAGAACTTTCAAAATACACATGGGATATTAAGCAAAACTGATCAAGCGTTGGACCATAAAGCAAGTCATAAGTGTCCCAAGTATTATTCTTTACACATGGAAAAATATCTTGCTTTTCTCTTTCAAGAACCAAGCTTTACAAAGATTTATTACTGCCAAACTTTCAATCTAGTCAATTAATTTGTGAATCACATATCTGAAATTAATTTAAATAAGAATGCAAGACCAAGTTCTATAAGAGATTAGATATCATGGAGTTGAAGGTACACAGCAAAAATGGGCAATAGATTCTATTATGTCCTTTGCACTTTTCAGTGCTATTTTTATGGCAGAAATTATTTTCTTCAGCATTCATAAACTTAAATATAGCTAAACTTTAAGAATATAAACATTAATCATTAACTTAGTACATCATTAAGTGGAGTGAACTCTGTTGCTTGCTTTTAAATTATAGTAGTAAATTCTTTTGGAAGCAAACAAAGGAAAAAGATTTTCCTGTCATTCAGGTGTTTTGATTTAGGACACTAGAGTATCTAATACAGAATATCTTCAAGTAAACCAAGTCACACTCACATTACTTTAAAGATGTTCCCTGTCTTTGGGGTCTTGATAACTTACATGTATTTGACCAGCAGAATATATTCTAATATTTTCTGTGTTTGAGCCACTGAATAAATTAGATTTGATTAAACTTCATAAGGATTTGACAATTCTTTAGAATATATTCAGTCTAAGTATATAACCTTAACACTATAGTTAGAAAATATGACAGTTAATCTCGTTATTAATTTTGCAATTTATGTACTCTTTAACACTCGCCCTTGGAAAACTCCGTTAAACATTTTAAACATTTGGGCCATAGGTAAATACTATTTTTAAAAGATTGAACTATTTTAGGATTGGAGGAATTGTAAAGAGATATTGTAGCTTGTAAAAGCATCTCAAATATACAAGACTTTCTGAGTAAGTCCACTTCCAGAATTTTAATAGAATTGTCATTCTGTTCTAAGAGATACTCTTTTTTCAACCAGTAAAGTTTTATTTTTATTTTATTATTTAAAAGAGAAGTTCCTTTTGTTAAATGATCACAGATGGTAAACTCCTTTACTAGACTGTAATTTCTTGGAAGCTAAGAGTCACTTTTTATGTACAAAAGATGCCACTGATGAAGACCATTCAAGAAAAATAACCTCTCATTCTTTGGAGCTGGATTTTTGTAATAAAGAGGACATTCTGAACAAATAAAATAGTCATTCTAATGCTTATGGAGAACCATCACTTAAAAGGCTTCCACCAAAAATTTAAGGATGTTAGCAAATATCCTTGCCCCAAAAACCATAGAATCAATGTAAAGTGTTCTAAGTTTAATCTTGGAAAACTATTTAAGACAGGGTGCATGGATGTATTCTGCTCAGTTTCAATGTCTATGCCAAACCAGAGCACTAAGGCTAGACTTTTAGATCATTATACATTTCCATGAAAGACCTTCCCATGAGTTTAACCTGGGTGAGTCATGCAAATTTTTTAAAAATGTCATTAGTTCTTAATTGCCCCAAATAAAGACTATTCCCACATGAACAGATATGGGCAAGATCTGAGAGTAGACATGGAAAACATGGGAAAAAAATACTGCATCTCATTTCATAGTTGGCAAGTACTATCTTTGCTAGAAGGTGTTGTTATAGTGGAAAGTCCCAGCCAAATCGAGGTTCTCAATCCAGTGGCTTTTATGACTCTGTGCATGCAAAGAAAGCTTCCATAATATCGCAGGAGGGGAGCCAGGAGGTTACTGGAATCTCATATTAGCACATTAGACTTAAGTAATCATTTTAGCACACCTCAAATGCACATTTATACCTAAGAGATGAGAAGGAGGGCTTGGAGGAGTTTCTGGGTTTATTGTAGCTCGGAACATAGCTGGACCTGGACTTGGTTTGGTTAATCACAATAGTCCAGGATGCTGATTCCTAGAGTTAATATGCCTACCAGGTAGGGGAAGACACTGAGGGAACCAACCTAACTGATAATGGCCATGGGTATCTAGCCAGCAGACAGGGTATGGTATCCAAAAGCTATGGCCACAAACAGCAGTTAGAAAGACCAAGTCAACAAAAAACAGGAAGATGCAAACTGGGGTGACTTAAAACTGCTCTAGGCTACCACATATAGTTGTTCAGATGCACTGCACCACCCTACATGTTGCCATTTACATAGATGATATGTACCAACAGGTGGACCAAACAGAGACATTGGGAATGCAAGAATAATATGTAAATGGTTGTCCACATAGATATATAGTGACAGTTGGAACAGAGAAAGTCTACCAACAGTTAGGAATTGAGAGGTAGGACTCCAGCCTAAGAAAATGGACCATTAAAGGAATAGTTCTGTTTTTAACAAAACAGAATTTAAAGATTTATCACTTTGGGGTGTCATCAGGGGTGATTCAGCAAGTGTGTCTGATTACTTCCCCCGAATTTCATCTCTCCTGGATTCTTGCTACTGCCATGGGCACTATGGTCCAGTGATCCACTGCCCTGCCATTATAAGTCCTGGTGTAAATACAGACAAAAATACCTTATTTTGATTTTTCTTAATAAGGTAAATATAAGCTAGAATTTTTCCATAAAAGATTTCACTAAATACAAAACATGAACAAAAAAGTATTTAAGGGAACACAAAAATGAATGATCTCTACCCAGCTTTCGCACTTATAGGAATTTATTCAAAAGAAATACTTATGAACGTGTGTAAAGTGGGGCTTGATCAGAGAAGGAGAACCACTATGAGTGATATAGAGGGAGTTGTATAGAGATTAGAGTGTACACAGTGGTGGGAAGTAGTTGTGCAGTTTATTTGAGTCTGTGGCCTTTTGCCTGGTGCTAGGCCTAAAGTCAGCAAGGCAGCAGTTAGAAAGATTTGTGTGAAGTGGGAGAGTGTGGGGACAAACTGGAACCCACAGGATGAGCTGAAACTAGTTGTATCTGCCTCTCACTGCTTCCAAACACCCAACTTTGATGATCTGGAAGACTTCAATGATCAAGAAGATCTAGCACATTTCACCACAGAGCCACACATGCACCTGGGCCAAGATTTGGAAAGGTCAAAAGAGGAGATCCAGTAGGAACTGGATCTGTTAGGCCCAGAAACCCTCCCATGAAGAACCAGCTGGAATCACTACAGGCCTGGCCACTGGCCCCTCTGACAAGATGAACCAGCAGATCCATGACAATATGCATGAGCTGCAACATTGTCAGACCCTATACCAGTCTTCCAAGTATGAGCATGACTGCTGCTTTGTTTCCACCTTCAAAATCTCATGCAAAAAAAAAAAAAAATTGTGGCTCTCATTAACTCAGAAACATGCAGGGAAGGGGGTCTGGGAAATGTAAGTCCAGCTTACTTAAATTGACACAATACAAAGTCACCAAGGAATGCCAAAAATTAACTAGAGATTTCATTGCAGTGTTATTTATAATGATAAAGACTAGGATACGACCTAACTGTCCAACGATACATAAATGATTAAAAATGTATGGTATATCCACACATTAAAATATACTATATTACAAAAGATGTAAGAATGTTTATGTCCATGAACCTATGTTCACAGCACAAATATTATTGTACCTGGTTGTGTAAATACAAAGATTTGATTGAGACATTGTGGTAGGCAGACTAACAACCTCTCCAAAATATCCACATCCTAATCTCCGGAACTTGTGAATATGTTACCTTCAATAGCAATGGAGAATTAAGTTTGCTGACAGAGTTAAGGTTGATAATCAGCTGACTTTAAAATGGGGAGATGATTATGGATTATACAGGTGAGACATTTAAGGATACTTAAAAGCGGAAGAGGGAGGCAAAAGAAGAGAGTTAGAGAAAGATATGATGAAAGAAAGGCACAGAGAGATGCACTGTTTCTTGAAGATGGAGGAGGGGGCCATGAGACGAGGCATGTGGGTGGCCTGTAGAAGCTAGAAAAGGAAGGGAAATGAATTCTCCCCTAGAACCTCCAGAAAGAAATGCAGTGCTGCAGCTCCTTGATTTTAGCTGAGCAAGACCAATGTCAGACTTCTTTCCCACAGAACTATAAGATAATAAATTTGTGTTTGCTTAGTGACTAAGTGTGTGGTAATTTGGTACAGCAGCTATCGGAAATGAATACCAGCACGATAATATAATGTGAGAATCCAAAGGGTAATGCCAGAGATATCAAAGTGTATGACCTAGAATATATTATGTACTCTACAACCCACAAGGAAGACATAAAAAAAGTTTGTGGAAATGGAGATAGACTATTCTGTGATGAGGTCTTCTTTGGGCAGAGCTGTGCAGAGTTTGCTGCATACTTTTCCAGGGAGAAAGGATAGCAGGTAACTGCCCCTTCACTTCAACCTAATTAGAGGGTCTTGAAGAGCTTGATTTATGCCGCCCCCCCACCTTGAATTTGGGTCCACAAAGGACTGAGTCTACAAAGGACTGCTGCTCAGAAAACCTAAAGGGCAAAGAGGGATGAGCTGGTAATCTGCTTTGGTTTCAGAGGATAAAGAGCCACAGCTGCACTAGTATCAGTCTGTCCTCCCAGGCTTTGTCAAGACAGAGTGAATAGGTCATTTCTGTAGGATGTGGGTCATGCCTCAGGGAAGAGGAGGCAGATGATAAAGCTTCAAAAAAAAAAAAAGTCTGAATGAAAACTGAATGAGATGAGGGGGTAAGAGTAGCCAAGGAATGGACTGCATTGCAATAACATGGGAATTACAGCTAGAGAGGCTCAACAGAGGACCCCCTAAAGAATCCAGGAAAGCACCCATGACAGATTCAGCTCTCCATGTCTGCCAGCTTCTCGTCAAGTAAGAACTTTCCTCTCCTTGATTCTTCTGATCCCCCATGATTAGAAAGGAAAGAGAAGTTAACCATTTTTCTCCTTAGAAGTCAGGCATCAACTAATCTCAGGTCCACAACTATGAAGGGTAAAGTATTACCTTTGAATGAAGGTTGAAGTATTGATTCTTATATAGGTTTAAACATTTCTAAATACCAAATTGAGACTGTGGATTTGCCATTTAAAGTGATCATAGGACACTGTATTATCTGAAAGGAACCAGAAAAGTCATGGTACCTCTTGGAAATTTTATTTAGGGGCAGGGAAAATACCCTCCCGCAGAATAACTTCTAAAGGTAACCCTTCTGAAGGATACAAAACAAAACGTATTTTAGTTCTACATACTGGTCGTGCTCATTCAATGTACATTTGTAATGAATGGAAATTGTCAGGTAATGGAGATTTTATTTTGAGGAAATGTACATATCACATGTACAAACACACACATCAGAAAGTGTCTGGGAGGATATATGGCAAAATGATAGTAGTTATCAATGAAAGGTGGGATTATAGGTAAATGTTTTATTTGTTGATTATCTGTATTTCCCAGGTTATTTTTTTTTCAAACTAAACAAATGCTACTCATGTAATATTTAAAAATCAAAAATACCTAAAGCAAGCAAGAAAAAAATCACCCAGGTTTATACAATAATGATCCTACCTATTTTATCATCTGGATTCCTAAGACTTGTCCCATATCACATTCTGTTGGAAAGCCTGAGCCCAAAAGAATGGGTGTAACTTACTGGAGACCTGGCCCAGATTTCTCACTCTCTAGCCTCTAGTCTGTCTCTGTATGGAGGGTGCTATCTGGTGACCTGCTGAATGGGAGCTTGACTCCACTGAATATTTGTGCTGCTTGGGACTGCCTTGGGTTCCATCCTGAGAGACTGACCTCTTCTCCAGGTATTTGGCAGGAATCTGGAGATTAACATATTAACTTTACTCTTTTGCTGAAGCCTGCATTCCCTTAATCCCCACCACTAGGATGTAACCTTTAAGAGGGCACTGGTCTTTGTTTTGTTCACTC
This sequence comes from Pteropus medius, assembly GCF_902729225.1. Taxonomy (NCBI): domain Eukaryota; kingdom Metazoa; phylum Chordata; class Mammalia; order Chiroptera; family Pteropodidae; genus Pteropus; species Pteropus medius. Next base: position 31,917,759 of record NW_024354875.1, read on the forward strand.
TTGAGTCCCAAGAGCCTAAAAGAATGCTTTGCAGATAATATACTCTCAATACAATGAACTAATTTCATCTGTACAACATAACAATTCTTTGTTTTTAAACTCTAGGACAAGGAAATCTATCCTTTCTCCCTCAAGTTCCACCCTTATCTCGTCCCTAAGGAGAGGAATGTTGATTGGTTAGTCAGAAACTCAGATAATGATTGGGCTGGGTTTTCCAGGGAGAGAGCTTTCAAAGAAGTTAAGAGCTCAGCAAAAGGTCAGTTCTTGAGGAAATCCTATTGATTTGAGATACAGAGCCTTGGAAACATACAGACCCCTGTCCTTGGCACTAGCTAAGCATCTGAAAGGGCCACAGTTGGCCAGGCTATAGTTGTTAGATGGTGATTGTCGGGTTCCTCGCGATTGCTAGGCTCCTTGAGGTGGTGATTTTGCCCTCGAATAGAGCTTCTCAAACTTTAATGTGCTTACTAATCCCCTAGAAACATTAAAATGCAGATTCTGATTCAGTAGAACTACAGTGGAGCCTGAAGTTCTGCATTTCTAACAAGCTGGTCGAAGGACCACACTGAGTAGCAAGGACCTAGAGCAGTTGACTCCCTCTTCTTTACACATACAGGAGTCACTTTTGCCTCATTCTTGTGGAGCAAAAGTAGTTTTTGAAAGTGGTAAGCTATTTAAACATTCAGTGCCTCTATTGAATCACTGCTTTGATAAAAGTAATATTACGACTACAATTCTTTTCTTCCAGAGGAAATGAGCCTTCTAAATGTCTCAATAGCTTATCTACATAAGGCGTGTCTCTCAACCCTATGTGGTAACTTATTGTGGTAATCATTTTACAATAAATACATGTATCAAAGCATTATATCGTACACCTAAAACTAATGCGATATATAACAATTATATCTCAATTTAAAAAATAAAAACAAGTTCAAATTCTACATGTTCGAAATAAGGCGGAGAAATCGAAAAATAAAAAAGGATTAGTTCTTTACTAAATAATTTGAAGATTCTTTATTATAGTATCCATACCCACTACTGGCCTTCTCAATCTACTAATAGCTCAATTTCATTGGCTCATGCCCATTTCATGCAGAGCTTAAACTCTTGAAATTCTCTACTCTCCCAAAATTCTGGGGGTCCCAAGGAAGTGTCTCACTTGTACCTGCACACAAATCTCACCTGCCAGACACTTGACAGCCACGAGTCTTCCACTGGACTGCCTGCCACTGGTGCCCATAGCCTTCACCTCACCAAAGCCGCCTGAACAACAGTATGGAGCTATCCATGTGGCCTGCTAAGTGCCCTGGGATGACAGCGCTTACTCACTTTTCATTACACACTGCAGGCATGCAGAAAAGTTTTTAAGCAAAATAATTACTGTATTGTGATGAAGTGACCTTTTTCACATTTATATTTCCCCTCTATCGATCTGAAAATGCATAGGTTGCATTTGACTGGCCAAAATATGACCAAAAATCTAACTCAGAAATGTTCAACTCTCTATATGTTAAGCAACCACCTGGAACAGAGCGATTTGGAAAAAATCATCTGTCCCTTCTGCAGATGCTTGATATTGAAATCTTAATCTACTTAAATATCTCATATTTCCATCAGGGTAAGCAGAATCCAAACCCAGGAGGAGCTGCAATGTTATTTCTGTTCCCAGCATAGCTGGGGTGAGCACATTGCATATGTAAAGCAAGAAATATGATATGGGATTAAAGGACTCCTTTTTTCTCTCTTTGTACTGTTTTTACCATTCTTCTTTTTTTCCCCCTCAACATTACTTCATTATTGTTATATATATATATATATATATTTTTTGCTATATCAAATTAACTGTTATTTGGCCAAAAAAACTTACCATTCATTTTCCAGTTATTTTCTTAATTATTTTAATATAGACCTGAGAACTGTATGTCTGTTCAGAGTGACGATAAACATGATTATATTTGCAAAGGACTCATGAATCTATTTTAGTTGCTTTTTCTGATTTGTAACTACTTAATCGGACTAGAATAAGTCATCAGGCAGAAGGATCATGTGGCTACCAAATTCTGGACTGCAGCAACAGTGTGTGCCAAGAGAGGTCAAAAGATAGGAGACCCTGTTTGGGGAAGGCATCCTAGGAACTTGTTTGGGAAACAAGGATTTTTGAGGAATGCACTAATCATTCTGCCCCTAGACTGAGAGTCCAGCCTGATCTACCCTACATATCCTAGACTTGAGCTGCAACATCCAACTGGATTTCTAGCCTTCAGCCAGCCCTGCTTACTTCAGACTGGACAACCACACAACCCAAATTGTCATGAGCCAATTCCTTAACTTACCCTGGTGTTCTCCTGACTAATAGGGATTTTGTTCAATGAAGTGTTTTTTGCATACTGACAAAGACTCTGTTTGAAGTCTGAAGACAAAGGGAGATTCTATCAGCAACCAAGGACCTGTCAGTTCAGTCCTGAATGGGCTTTTCCTTCAATTGTAACCCCAAATTTTACATATGCCTTCCTATCTCTAGATTTTACTTGTGCCACTAAATGTGTAAATGTGTATAGACAGAATTTTACCACCCCCTAGATTCTCTAATTGTTTAATATATCCTACAATGTCTAATATATCACTTCCTTGAAGCTATTCATCCATTTATCTTTACATCTCAACAATCTGGACATAGGCCAACATATACTTATGCTCAGTATTTAATGGTGAAATTTAAATAAGTGCAAAAAAACTTTAAAACTGTATACCTTTTTAAAAAGAGGTAAGAGAGCATGGCATTGGGGGGACATAATAAATTAGTTCAGGATGGTGGCAGCAGAGACTGATGGAAGAAAGTGGAGAGAGATGAGGCTGGGGTGATAAGCAAAGATTTGATCAGAATGGCCTTGCATGTCATGTCAAGGAAGTTTTCTTTAAACCTGGTGCCATTGAAAGACTTAATTGGGAATGTGCTCAGCTTTGTATTTTTGGGTTATCTTTAAAAAAAAAATTTTTTTTCTTTACAGTTAATATACAATATATCAATTTCAGATATAGGACAGTGATTAGAAATTTATGTAACTTACGAAGTGATCATCCTAATAAGTCTAAGATTATCTTTTGATGTATGCAGGAAATACATTGCCCGAGGGAAGTAAAAGCAAGAAAACCAATTGGATGGTTGTTTGCTGATCTAGGCTTGATATGAAAGTTGCTGGAACCAAAGTAGCAGCGGTAAAGATGGAGAGAAACGAATGGATTTGTAAGGGGGTAGAATGGACCCATTAACTGAATGTAGGGGCTAATAAGAGGGATACAAATGACAAATTGGTATCCCTCTCCCCAGTGGTTTCTGAAAAAACATGGAAAATAGACCCTCATAGTGTACAAATTTGATGTGCTGTGGAAAAGAGTAATTTAAGGTTAGAAGGGCATTAGTAATCAGTATGTGTGCTAAAAAGTAACATCGAAAAAAGATTGAGAAGAGAAATGTGCTTAGTATGGAGTTGCTTTTCCTTTTTTTCTCATCGCAGTAGGATTGCAGTCAGAAGAAAAGCAGCTTGAGAATCTCAAAAAGATACAGGAACAGAAAGAGTTCCCCTGCTCAAACCAAGATGTATTCAAAAAAGAGCTGAGAATATTGTTGATGACTTTAAGTAACCCAAATAATTCCCTAAGTCTCAAGACACTAAAATATAGTCAGACATTGTGGAATCTCAGTCTTCTCATGCTCAGTTATCTAAATTAAAAAAAAAAAAATGTGATACAATAGTATACATTTTTCATTATTAATGCATTAAGATCTAGCTGCAGGTCTACTAACTGCTGTTACTCTGGAGTACCGCGCATAAATGGTAAGTCCATAGATCTGCAACAACGCTTAATGGACATGAAAATATCAAATATCAGTGATTTCTACTGGTGACAAAGTCACAGCCACTGCAATACTAGTGGGGTTTGCATTTATCATTAAAGAAACTGCTAAATTTCAGTTATAAGTTAATGAAAATAAAGGTGCAATTTTTCTCCCATTCAGGTCTACCCAAAGACACCAAGTTAAGAACCCTGACCTAGTCTGAAGCTGTTCCTATAACAGTTTGGCAAACTGCAGCCCACTTTTTTGGCCCCCGTGGATTGTCCGATTCCACAGCAAGCTAATGGCAGATTGAAGGCCTAAAAGAAAGTGTATTCCCTTATTCCAAACTGCTTCCTGTTGATTGGAATCTTGAGGATCTAGGCTTGGAGGTGACATGTAAATGACAGAAACCAAGCTAAGTTACTTTGGAACAAGAGTAAAATTTGGATGTACACCATTTGGTTTTCTCTTTAAAAAGAGCTTTACTTGCTAACAGAAATTATAATCAGGGCTTCTTCAGATCCAGCAAGGTCTGTCTAAACTGTTTGCAGATAAAGTTTATATAGCCAAATAGTTAGCCAACTAAGAGAGCCTCTCTGATTTACTTTCAGAGTTCTTTTTTTTTTTTTTTTTGGAAATGCATGATTCCTTCATGCTTCAATAAGATATTGAGATTTATGAGCCAAAATTCTGGAAATATATTTCTGAGACACTCTGTGAACGCCCTTTAAAAAAATGCATCAGTGACAGGGAGAACTGTAATTAGTGCACTTACTTCTATTATTACAAAGCCAAATAAAGAAGCATCCAATAAAAGTTCTCCAAAGGTAAAACGATGTTTTTAGCTACTTGTTAATAATAGTATAAACCACTTCTTCACATACTATAATGTCTAACCCAAATCCAATGTACATAACAAATTTGATTTATGTGGAAGAAAGCTTGGTTATAAGAAAAGTGTTCCAGACCATTCCTTCCCTTGCTAATTCTCTAACTTGGTTTAAGGCTCTCTAATCTAAACTTCTAGTCAGTCAGTCAGTCAGTCAGTCAGTCAGTCAGTCAGTCATTCATTCATTCAGTGAGTCCACAAATGTTTTCTAAAGGCCTTTTCTCTGTCATCAATTGTAGTAACTATGTTTTCTTTTCAGTATTCTCAATGCTCTGGCATTTTAGGGCCTGTGGACTAGAAAATTGCCCCTCTCAGAGTTAGTTAATTCCTAAAGATAACAATTTGCCTGCCAGAATGCTTTTGGTACGCAGACCATCCAATTCTGAGTCCATTCTCTCACCTGTGTCCTTTTATGAGACTTCCAGGACACCATCCCCTGCCTCAGTCACTAAAGGGCCAGGTACCAGGAAACTGGGGACCACCTCTATAACCCAGAGCCCACCGAAATTATCCAAACTATCCAATCATAAGTTTGTTCCATTTGTTTACTTTGCTTCTCCCATTCCTTTTCTCAAAAAACACAATAAAGTCTCCTGTCCACAGTTCCCTCTCGCCCTGCCGGCTCATCTTGCTTTGGAGCTTCCCTGTGTGGCCGTGCATGGTGTGTCATGCCTCCTGTTTCTAGGGGATGGTGAATATTAAAAAGTAACTTCTTTCTTCATGGCAAGCATTTCTGTGTCTGTGTGTCATCCTATACCTACTAGAAACAAATCCCAGCACATTTTTAGAACACAGACCCTGGAAGAACAGCACCAAATAAAACAGACCAAATCCTTGTCTTGAAGGAGCTTATATTTTAATCGAGAATCTTAACCTAAAAATGAAAAGCCAAACTGAGAGGCGATAAATGTTTATTTGAGATCACAGAATTGCAATTCTAGAGCACAGATTCTGGCAGAAACCCAAATTGTGACCCAATTACAGGGTGAAGGCAAGGGGTTTTTACAAGAAAAGAAGGAGAAATAAACAAGTAGAAGAAAGGAATTTCCATTGGTGCTAACAAACTGATTTATTCTTTAGCTATACATGGCTGATTACCGATTTTATCTTTAGAAAGAGTATACACAGTCATAAGTCCTTGTGGTTGGGTTGTCCGCCTTCCTGTTAGTTTTACAAACAGTTGTTTGTAAGGCAATGTTGGTTTGGCCCCTTCCAAAGTTTATTTTGCCCAGTTCAAGCATTCTAAAAATTCAAGGAGCAAGATGTGCAAGCAGTTCTTCTGGAATGGCTACTCTGGCTCTATCTTAAAATGGCTCCACTTGTGTCAACTTTTCACAAGAGTTTATAAGTTTGCATAGGGAGGAGGGCTCTAAAATAAATAGAACCTAGGTGCAACCAAGCCCCATTCTTTTCTTCCTTGCTTGTTTATTTCCTGATACCTATGGACAAGGATAGTAGATGAGAATTAGGGAATCATGGAACTTAATCCTTTTTCTCTTCTGCCTGGATGAAGACCAGACTCTTTGCCTGATCTAGACCCTACCTAGTTTGAGTTAGAAGAGTTATCAACCTCTTTCCTAAGTGCTTCCTGCCTCATCAGTTATCCCCAAACCAAATTCAAACAAGATGATGATGGAAGCAATTTTAAAAATTAAATGAAGGGTCAGGTAGATCTTACAAAGCAGCGTAGTGTGGAAGGAATGAAAGTAATGCCTTGTTCTGACTATTCTCACCCCCAACCCCTCCACACTTTATGTAGCATGGGGAAGAGTTAGGCGTTTGCTTGGGCACCTCTGAAGGTGCTCTCTTCACTTGCCATGTTCTCCTCAGACATATTCCTCTTCTATCTGTGTCTGCTTCCCAGATGGTGTGCTCTTTTGCTCCCTCAGGAAGAGTTACTTCCTGCCTCCTCCCAAACTGGACTTTCTCAGGCTGTGGCCAGATATGAATGAAATCTTTCCTTGCTTCCGTCCTGCCCTCTTGGGGTGGGTGGGCTCAGAAGAGAAATACTTCAACAGAGCAGACGTTTGGTTTTCTCCCCCAAAACAACACAGTCTAGCCTCACATGAGAGACGTGTATTCCTCCCGTTAACATCGGCTTGACTGTGTTCATTTCAAGACTGTAACCCTCACTTTATGTCACTAAGTAGCATTTGCCCACTGCCTAGGCTTGGCTTACATCATGAGTTACAGTGTCAGCTGTGAGTCGTTTTATATTAGTCATCCAGGACATCTTTCTGATCCTCAAATTTCCTGTCTAGTAGACAGGAAAGATTAAATGAAGAGTCAGGTAGATCTTACAAAGCAGCATAATGTGGAAGGAACAAAAGTAACAGGAAGATGTGTGATTTTATTCCTCCTGCTTGTGATTTTCTCACTTCATAAATTCCTCCTTCCATAATGTGTCCTAAGAAGGCGCAGACAATTAGGTGGAACTAGGGAAACAGTAGTATTAGGTGAGAGTAGTTTTCTACTTGTCTCTGTCAGGGCCCTGCTGGTTCGCACAAAGCATGTAATGGAAGAGAGTTTAATAAAGAGACTATTTACAGAAGTGCAAACAGACTTAAGAGAACCCAATAAGGAATAGCAAAGACCCAGGACAAGAAAGAGCAGGCAGCCACTACTACATGTAGACCTGTAGAAGGAAGGGGGCATGGTGTTACTGAACCCAGGGAGAGCAGTAGCTCTGGAAGAAGTGACACTTGAAAGTTGTCATGGCAAAAGGGACTCAACCAGTACAAAAACCATGACATGGCAAGGGGCCACACTGGTCGACCTCTCTTTCTTCCTGCTCTCTGATCTCATTCCAGCACCATTCATTGGCCAAAACTAATTGGAATTCAGTTGGCAAGAAGCCTGCCAGGGTGCAAGGCAAGGCAAAGAGATGGAGAGAATGGAGGAGCAACCTATACACAGTCAACATTTGAAAGTTTAAAAAACGGTCCACTTATCCCACAAAGCAAACCACTATATACAACTTATTATACTTTACATTAGAATACTGAACTTCTGTATGCACCAAAAGAAATGCAGTATTACCTCATGGAAGTTCAATAGATAGATGGCAATAGATACTGGGCAATAGATGATGAGTGGGGTCTGGATTTTCCTTCTCCACACCTTCACACCCTATCTGATCCTCAAATTTCCTGTCTAGTAGACAGGAAATTCTTAGTCTATATCAGGAACAATAAAAATCTATGTCAACATGTACACATTTCTAGAATCATAGATTTTGAGGAAGGCTATATTGTTCAATGCCCCACACCCATCCCCCATCCTTCCACACACACATCAGGAATTCCGTAGCTAGCATTGCTGATAGGTTAGTCTGAGAAAGTCTGAGAAAGTACTTTGATGACAAATTGTTTACCATCTCCTGAAGGGAACTTTTTAAATTAAACTACTCTGTTAAAAAAAATCGTTAACATTACAATATTTAGTGAAAATTTTCTTATTTCAAGTGACACGTTTTATCAAAGTTAAATCCTAAAAGGACAACTTAAAGGTTGAAATTCTCTCAGTTGAGCTTGTAATTTCAAGATGATTCAACATCATCCATACCATTTGGCCATGTTTTTATTCTCCTGAGATGGTTTGTTAAATGGGGTCTGGAATCCCGGAGATTCTCATTTGCTGCTGCAGTGGAGCAAAATCAACACAAGAGTGGAGTGAAGGTGTTGGGTCAAGGGAGTGAAGTTAACTGAGGACAAAGACTAGATACTTTCAGAGAAAAGAATAGGAACACAATGGCATTGTTGTTAAAAATTACTAGTTAAAGGTCTCAAAAAAACAGCATAAAATCAAACTGAATATTTGCAGTAGTCAGGAACCAAAAATGTCTGAAAAAAATCAAACTAGAAGGTTCAGTGATAGTTTCTTTTTATTCCTACGGATCTACTCTTACCTTTTTCCCCTCTGCTGTGTGCCCTGGGAGACTGGCCTATTGGACTACATCAGATGCCCTCTGGCTTCTTAAGTTAAGCCATTCGGACTGGGCAGGAGATTGGAAGGGAGGAGAGTAATGCTGCAATATTCTTCCCACCTCTCCTTCTCCCCATGGGGGTCCCTGCAGACTGGCTGTATCCCTCAAGTTAAGGCCATGGCCCCAGTCAGACTATCCTCTCTACACAGTTCTTTTTATCTCTCTGGATTTCAGTAACCTTCCCCCCTTCAGGCCTGGGTGCTACAAAACCCTTGTGGTTTCCTACATCCCTATAAATACTTTGTAAATAGTCTTGTTCATTATTAAATCGCCCAATTGGAACGTGCCATCAATTTCCTGCTGGTACCCTAACTGACACACTCAGTTCCATTAATCTCCCAACAAACATTTATAGCGTAACCACTATATGCCAAGGAGAATAAATGATATATTAGACAGCTAATACCCTCACGGGGGCAGTCCGGGGAGTGGAGATAGCCACAGGAACAGATGGTTATATCACATGTTGATAAGTGATGCCGACAAGCATTGGATAGAGAGGTGAGTGGAGGTATAAAATGGAGGCATAGGCAGGCTCAGGGGAGGTTTCTGGGTGGAAATGGGGTTGGACAAATTTAGAGACAGGGATGTGGTAGGGAGTGGTCAGGACCTGACAGAGAAGTTTACAGTCACGGGCATCCGGGCCAGTCCGGTTGTGCTAAAGGATCAGAGTGGAGGACTAGGCTGGCTCAGACCGCAGAAAACCTTGTAATGCAGCAAGGGTCCTTTTTCATGTGCTTACTCTCCCTCTCTTTTCTCTCCACTGAGGGAAAAATAATGATACCGGTGAAGCCTACAGTCTCTCACTCTTAATCCTGCCCACTATCCTAAAGTAGGCTTGACGTTCCTACTTTCTTGGCCCCAAACCCTTCTTTTTTTGGAAAATCACTCCCATACACTTCCTGCATATTCAGGCCTTTCAAAATGGTTAACTAGACAATATGTAAACTAGTCCTTGGAGATGAGCAGCAGGAGCGGGCTAGAAATGAACGTTCCCAAATGTATCCTAGAAGTCCTAACAGCCAGTTCCCCGTTTTATTTAATAGCAATAGATCATACCGATGCTTTTTTGACCAGTAGAGAATGGGTGATAATAATGTTGAGAAAGAGGGCAGCGAGTGAGCTTCACTTCATCAAGGCGGGGCTTTGGTCCAAATTGGTTTGGGCAGGTAGGCACTTTTAAGACCCATCTTTATCACATTACATTGGCAAGTCCAGAGTTCAGGAGGCCTCTGTCTTCCCTCTCTAAAGCGCAAACTGCAAGTAGTTTCCTTGCTAGGTAGGGCGAAGCCCGAACCATCTCACAGGTTTTTCCTTGGAACACTCTTGGCATCAAAGATAGCCAGTCCTCTAGGACTGGGGCTCATTGGCTTCGTTAATCGAAGTCACGTACACAATCTCACCCAACTAACCCTTCTTTTCTGTTAATTTGGAGTGCGCGACACTGCCTTATGTAGCCTCCCCACAAATAAGAGACACGAGAAGAGTTAAAAAAAAAAAGTGGTGGGTATGGAATCCTCTGCTGTGGCTCTGAACGATTAACTGGATCCGTTGCTCGCGCCCTCTGCAAACCGGGATGCCGGGCCAGGCGTGGCCACAGCGCAGCTAGAGCCCTAGGGCTGCCACTAGATCCCTGATTCAGGGCGGGTTTCGGAGCGAGGGCCAGCTGCCCACCCCGTCTGGACATCCTCGGCAGGCCGGGAGAAAGCCCCTCCTCCCGGGCGGAGACAGCTCCAAGAAGTAGACGCCCGCGACCCGCTGTGAGGGCAGTACCCAGAGGCAGCCACCGCCTCCCCGAGTTCCTGCGGCTGCTGCGACGCGGAGTATAGAGCGCTGATGGCCATGGACGGCTACAGGGGATTTCTGGGGCTGCTGGTGTCGGCGCTGCTCGTCGGCTTCCTATCCGTGATCTTCGTCCTCGTCTGGGTCCTCCACTACCGGGGGGGACTCGCCTGGGACGGGAGCTTGCTCGAGTTTAACTGGCACCCTGTGCTCGTGGTCACCGGCTTCGTTTTCATCCAGGGCATCGGTACTGGGCACTTCTTGGGAGGCGGCGGGGCGCGGGGCTGGGGGTCCCCGACTGAGTCTCCACGGAGGGGGACCGACGTGGGCGAGCGGAATGGGTGAGGGCGGGGCGCGGGGGTGCGGAGGAACAGGGTGCGGAGCTCGCCCCGGGGCCGCAGCGGCAGGACGGAGGCGGGTGGGCTCCGGCCCGGCCGGGGACCTGCGGGGCGGGGCTGTGGCTGATGTGGGCGAGCGCGGGAGTGGCGGCGCTGGGGCCGGGCGCGCGCGGCCGGGGCTTAGCGGCGAGCTGCGTTGCGCGGGGACGCTGGGCGCCGCGGCGCCAGAACGAGCTGGCCGGGGCGGTCCGGCCCCACCTGGTTAACTCTTTGCAGCAAGTGGCTGGGACGCACTTGAGACATTGCAGCGACATCGGAAATGGGAGCCCATGAGAGATGCCGTGGGGCCCGGCCCGGGGCAGCTCACACGCCGGGGCTAGATCGCTCCCTGAGGACGGAGCCTGCGCTATCAGGGGCGCGCAGACGCTCTTTAGGCGAGGCCTTTCGCCGTTATTTGCTTCTAGACTGCTTCTTAGAAGAGCAAGGCACGGGGCGGGGAATGGAGAGGCGAGACTTTGCCTCTTGTAACTTGCTCAGTCCGGAGTGAAGGGGCTGGTAAGCCGTAGACCCGGGGAGTGAAGCATCCGCTCTGGTTTCACTCCTACTAGAGCGTTAAACTCAGTCGAGCCGCGTAATCTGCCAGGACTCAGAAGGGTGTTTCCCGGCCCTGCTTGGTCATGCATGGACAGTATTGAACGCAACTTGTTTTTGTGGCTGCCGTTGGCCAAGTTCCCCTTCCCGGCTTCCTCTTGGCTCTGGGCGCTGGACACTAACTCTGGATGAGAGATGCCCGCAGGGGTGAGGGACTGCTTGGCTTCGCCCAGGACGCCCTAGGGGTTTGTGGCGTTCCAGTTTAGCTAGTGGTGAGCCAGCTCAGGGCCTGCGTTCTCTTGGATGAGGCTGACATGGAAGGAGTGCTGGGTCAATGGCAGTTTATTTATTTTTGGACGTATAATTGACATATAACATTACATTAGTTTTAAGTGTATAAATAACAATGATTTGATATATGTACATATAGTGAAATGATCACCACGGTAAATCTAATTAACGTCCATTATCACACATAGTTATGATTTCTTTACTTGTAATGAGAACTTTTAAGATCTAATCTTAGCAACTTTCAAATTCATAATACGTCGTTAACTTTAGCCACCATGCTGTACATCACATCCCAGGATTTATTTATTTTAGAACTGGAAGTTTGTACTTTTGACCCCCTTTACCCATTCTGCTTGCCGACCCCCCTCTCCACCCTCTTCTGGCGACCAACAACAAATGTCAGTTTTATTCTCGTGTTTTTCCCCTAACAATATCGGAGCTGTTTCCTTCGCTGCTTTTTTTTTTTTTTTTTTTTTGCCAGAGAAACCTCTAGCTAGTGGTGCAAGTGCCATTTATTTATAACCATTTTCCAAAAAATACTTTCCAGAGAAAGTATTTTGATAAAGGTAGAAACATACTGGGGTTATAAGGAGCGGAAAGGGTTTGGAAAGAGGTGCCCACTGTCTAAAACCTCTAGCTTTGCCTCTGTACAGGCTGCCTTTTCTCCACCAATATTTAACTCTCCATAAACAAGTTAACAAAAGAGCTCTCACCTCATTCCTAAAGAAAAGATTTTTGTTTCTGTTTAAAACTCATGCTGCAGCACTTGACAGGTGTGGCTGGCATTCTCCCACTTTAGGGTGCAATGGCAGACTTTGCTAATGCCCAGCCATGGGCCGCAGGCTTCCCTGGTGTGAGATTGGCACTGGGGTGTGAGTGATTTCATTGTATAAGTCCCAGTTATTTCGCCACTAAACTAAAATTAGCAAGACATATTCAAGTTCCACAGCTGCTGTCATCAGAAGCACTCTTTCCTTCATGGTGGAGCCCTTAAGTTTGTCCAGAGCTGTCAACACCTTCTGTTTGCTCAAAGTAGTAGGAACAGTTTCTTCACCTCTTCTAACGAAATCTTCAGAGCAGCTCTTAATACCAAGAAACTTTCCAGAGCTTCTGGAATATCTTCTCATAATTGAGGGTGAGGGAAACACAGGTGATATTATTTGTTTCCTGACTTAACAAAGAAGAGACAAAGTCAAAACAATAGCTATCACTTATTGAGTATTTTCTGTGTGCCCTAAGTGCACTAAGTGCATTATTTCATATGTATATTTGTATATTTGTATATATATATACACACACACACACACAAATATACATATATATTTGTATAAGAGTAAACTGAGGCATAGAGCAGTTAAGTTACTTACCCACAGAAGCAGTGTCTTTTCAGTGGCCTTATTTTCAAGGCTGATTTATCTGTTTTTATGGGACTGTGCTTATTTTCTGCAAAACATTCTTTTTAGAGAAGCAAAATCTTCATCTAAAATATACTTTGAAACTCTTCATTCATATTAGAGTTCATTACAGTTTTCCTAAAAGGATTTCTAAATTTTCTAAAACTTGGACTTTCTTAATTTTTATACTCACTTTTGGGCAAAAATGTATGAATGGATATTTCGAAAAATTTCATCTGCTGCTTTTATATAAACTCTTTTTAAAAAAAATCTTAGTTACTGTATTTGTATTAGTTTTGGAATGTTTGCCCTGTCAACATTACCCATCCTTGTTCACATATTTGGATTCCAGATTTGCAAAACACTTTAACCACATAATACATCTAATTGACATGAACATAAACTTTTTCATACATATAAGTACATGCATAGTACTCCTGAGTTCTTACAAATCATGGCCCACCTGCACCCCCTCACATCCAACAGTAGGAAGGCTCCAGTGGAAGGACTAGGCATAAATAGTTGACTTTATAAGCCAGGAGGGAAACACATGTTACAGACTAGCTTTGTTATAACAGATTTTTTTACTATGTGTCATTACTTCAGGGAGAAAATTTTTAGGCTATGCTTTTTCAGATCTTTAATAATGAACATTACGTAATTGAGTTCATTGGTGATACACAAATATTTAGAGATGTGGAAGAGAAATATAAAGTATTTACAGTTATTATTCTAAGCATAAAATGCTTTACAAATGCAATATACAAACAGTAAACAATGTTTGAAGCTATGTGAAAACAAGTATGAATCCTTTGAAATACATTTAAGAAGTAAGCTCTGAAAAAGTAAGGCTAACAGAAGTTACAAAATAAGTGTTTCTATTCACACACACTCTTTCCAAGAATATTTTGGAAAATGTATGTAGTCTAAAATAAAGTATGACAGACTGAAATAAAATTTTAAACAGGTAGGAAATTTAGTGAACATGAATGAGAAAGAGTTTCAAAGAGAATTTTAGAAGAGGCTTTGTGCTTCTCTGAAAGGAATGTTTCCCATGAAATAGGTATACTGCCAGGAAATCAGAGAAACAAACCTTAAAATGGGCCACAGAAAGCTGAAACAAATGAACGCTCTCAGAGTGGCAGCTGACCTTTTAAAAGGTTCAACAAGGTGGAATGTGTTCTTTAGTAAACAGTAGAAAATTCAAGTTTATAAATTTAATGAAAAGAAGTCTCAGCAATTCTATACTCCTTACTTTTTCACATGTAGAACTCTTTTTCCTGTATAAACTGAAGGAAGAGAAATTGAATAGTATCATGATCTCAAGTTGGTTTTGAGAGAGAATGTAACTACATTTAAGTAACATTTAAAAGACTAACAAAAAGAAATTAAGACTAGTTCTTATAAGGCAATTGGAGTATCCTATTAATGTATCTAAAAGTGACCAAATTCCAAGACCATTTAAATATATTTGAAAGTGCTCTTGGGTAAAATCTGGCAAAGAAGATAATTGAGAAAGTGCCCCAAATACCTGCTCCAAAACCAACCTGGGCACACCATTGATAATAAAACCTCTCAATTTTAGGGAAACAAGGATTTTTACAAAGTGCAAAGAAACAATCCAAGGCAACTCAAAACATGTTTTTGTTGTTGTTGTTGTTGTTATAAATAAATGCATGCAGATTTCTTTATGACATAACTGATAAAAATGTTTTAGACATGATTGTTTGGCTCACTGTTGTATCCCCAGCACCTAGAATAACACCTAGAACTAGTATATGGTAGGCTGATAAGTAGTCATTGAGTGAATGAGTGATTATTTCTCTACTATCGTTAAATTGTTACTTACAAAATGCAATTAGTAGCATTTAATGATAATAGTAGCATTTAAGGTAAAAGTGCCCTTCCTTCCCCTCAGTGATTCTCCTTTGGAGCCAGTTTGGAAGCACTGGTTTGTTTACAACCTCAGGGAAGAATGGGCATCATAGGACATATCGGATGTGCATCTTTATTCTAAAGGCCTCAAGCTCATTAGAATGTTACTGTCAAAGTACATTCTGTGCCTCCTCTGCCTACCTGAGGATATCACTTCATCAATTCTCCCCCTTTCCTTCTGCACCATTGGATTATTTCCAACATGTTACAATTTCTATCATCTTAAAAACAACCACACTCATGACCCTGTACTCCTCCTATTCTCCCACGAACCCACCCTAATCAGGCTTTCGCTCTACTGCTCCGCCAAAATCTCTTTTAATGTAGTAACCAATGGCCTTCACATTGCTAAATCCTATGGTCAGTTCTCAGTCTTTGTCTTGCTTGACCAGAAGGCAGCATCTGGCGTAACTAACCCTTTACTTCTGCTTGGGACACTTTCTTCATTTTGCTCCCAAGACACTCGACTCTCTTGACCCCTTTACCCTCACCGGCTACTCTTTTCAGTGTCCTTTGCTGGTTCATCCTCATCTCCCTGATAGCATAAGGTTAGAGTGTCCAAGCCTCAGTCTTCTGACCACTTCTCCTTTCTTGATACACCCACTCTCTTGGTGACCTCATACAGTCTCGTGGCTTTAAACACTATCTATCTATTCACTGAAACCTCCTATATTTTTATCTTCAGCCTGGACCTTTCCCCTGAACTCCAGACCCAAATATTCATCTGGCTACTCAGACTGTACTTGGATGTCAAGTAGACATCCAAATCTCAACTCTCAATCTTCCTTATGTCCTCAAAACCACTCTCCCCATAGTTTTCCCCATCTTAGTAAATGGCAACTTCATCCTGCTAGATGTTCATGACAAAGCTGTACAGTCATCCTTGATTCCTCTTTTTCTTCCATAATTCTTAGCCAATCCATCAGAAAATAGTATAGACTCTACATTTAAACTAAAGCATTATCCAAATTCTGACCACAGTCCATGTAACTGTCCACATAGTTAATCCATAAGTTAATCTCTTGCCAGGTGACAGCTTAGCCACCCAGAGATGAGATTTGCATTAGTGGGATCAAGACATAAGGTCCTCATTCCCCACAGAGTCAATATCTCTTTTAATACTCTAAGGCCTGGTTTCCAGTGCCTCTGCAAGGGATATATAGTGAGTTCAATAGTGACTCTTCAAAGTCCAAATTCTGATCTTATGGACCTGTGACTGTGACCTTAGTGTCTTTGCAGATGTGGTTAAGGATCTCAAGATGAGATCATCCTAGGGTTAGGGTAGGCCCTAAATCCAGTGAAGGAGATTTGAGACACAGACACACAGAGGGAAAGGCCATGGGAAGATGGAGGCAGATGCTGAGACAATGTGTCTACAAGCCAAGGAATACCAAGAATTGCTAGCAGCCACCAGAAGCTAGGAGAGAGGTATGGAATAGATTCTCCCTTAGAGCCTCTAGGGGAGGGCCCAGTCCTGCCAACGCCTTGATTTTGGACTTCTGGCCTCCAGAACTGCTAGGGAATACAGTCTGTTGTTTTAAGCTTCTCAGTTATTGGTAATTTGATATGGTAGCCCTAGGAAATAAATATAGGATATAACAGCTAACACTGCACTCCAAAGTATGACATTCCCATCAGGTATTTATAATTTTTTCATTATTCCTCCAAGTCAGATATAATTTACCAGTCAGAGGTCATTTTTGTTGTAAGCAATGTTTGCTTAATAAGATTTGGGACAAACCACTTTATCTGCTTATGAAGACAGTTAACCATAGGTCAGATCCTTATGTAGCAAGGTGAAGGTATATGCCTTGTTGGAGGGGTGGGAACTGCAGGGAATTGGAGCGTGCCTTCTCTGGCAAGATAGGAAACCTCTACTTAGCTCCAGTGGATTGCGGCTCTATGGAGATGCCAGCCAAAGGTTGCTAGAACTTCTTATTTTCCAGGGGAATCCAGATTTTTAAAAACTAATTCAAACTAAAACAAGCCACAAAAGCAAAACATCGTGCCGATCAAACAAAACACATCTATGGACCAAATCTAGTCCAAGCCTTCCAATTTACAAGTGACTTCTGCTATAGTTTTGTCTTGATTTTGTGGGATTTTGAAATTTTCCCTTAAAAAGTAGAACGATCTTCCTTTTTAAGAAAGACTAGAAATATTTGTTGTAACTTTTTTCTTCCTATAGAAGCTTTCTTAAAAGGTCGAATCAAGTTTTGAAATGGCTGTATAAACTTGGGCTATACTTTTCTAAGTTCATTTATTCATTCGTTTCCTTCATATATTGTTTTATTTATTTAATTAACATACATTTATGAAGCTGAAAGTGTGGGAAAATATGCCAGACACTGTGTAGCCCTGTCTGTAATCTGTTCCCTTTTGAATTTGTTAGAGCCAAGTTTTGATTTTCTTTTGGAAAAACCGAACCCTAAATATTTAGAGCTGGCTGGGACTTTAGGTCCAACTCCTAATTTTAAAGATTGAATGTCTGGCCAAGGTCAGGCAACCAGGTGATATCAGAGCCGGTACTATTTCTAATCTGCCATAAAATTTCAATATGAAATAGTGAATATTTCTGATGTTTTATACAAAAAAAATATAGCTGATGTTTCTAAAAATACAAAATTTCTGGATATTCGTAAATGTCTAGCCAATTAATTGAAAATGCAATTGCACTTTTTTACATATTTCTGGTACCAAGTCGCTGCCTTTGTGAGGGTTTCAGACCCTTCAAAGAGATGTTTCAAATGCCAAGATGCTAAAACAAATCTTCTAAATCATCCAAATCACTTCCTTCGTTTTGATTCTCCAAAGGTTTTTGTTTTCATGCTATTCATGCTATAAAGTAGGCTTTTTCAAAGTTCAGATTTTCTTTGATAGCCATTGCAGGAATCTTTTCGAGACATTTATTTAAAGAGGGTTCTCTGCTTTTACATTTAAACTTGAGGTCCTTTGGATAAAGTCTGGTAGACTCTTGGGTGCACAGAGAAATGAGTTGTAAAGCTTGATAATCCTGCTCTGAGCAGTCTACTGAGAAGGGTAAAATAATACTTTATTCAAAGAGCTAAGAAAAGTGTAATGAGCATACCATATTTAAGTAGAATTTATGACTTTTAAAATTCCAGCGTATTTCAAACTCAATAACTTACTCTTATTTTATTTTTGGATTCACTTAATGCCTACCTAAAGCTGTTTAAGTGGGTCTAAGTGCAAAATACTTTTTACTTATTTGAAAAGGCTGTTTGGTCTTATGTGAGCTAACACTTGGGTCAGCAATACACATTGTCTTGAGTTTTTGATTATTGCATTTTAAAAGAGGATCTGCTTATTTGCTGAACAATGCAGAATGAATTAGTGTGCTTTATTAGGATTTATTTATTCAACTCATACTGAATTCCTACTATGCACCAGGGTCTGTGCTAAATGCTGGGATGCAATGGTGAACATGATAGACATGATCTTACCTTCATGAATCACAAGATTTAAACATAAAAGAACTAAAGTCAAATTGTTTTCTATGTTTGGGGACATTTCTCCCCCTCCAAGTGGTCCTCTCCCATACACTTGGAGAAATACTAAATATGCATTTCCTACTATAAGACAAAGTAGTGTATATAGATAGATAGATGATGATAGATAGATAGATAGATAGATAGATAGATAGATAGATAGCTTTATAATGGTATGTTGATGGAAAGCCCGTGTCAAACTAGAGACGGCATCTTAGAGAATATATATTTTCACAGATTCTTGAGTTGATTTTGCATCTAAGAGCTGAGAAATTTTCTAATAATTCAAATTCAAGTTTGCATTTTCCTCTTCATTGTCCAAAGACTAATTATACACAGGTATTGATTTCTTTTCCATTTCCTTCTCTGTTTCTTTTTAAGTTTATTACAATAGCATGCCCCACAATAATTTTTCTTTTAAAAAGATTTTAAATGTGTTTCTCACATATACAAACAGTCACTTTATGATAGCAATACACATAATAAATTGCGTGAGATATTCAACACTCTATTATAAAATAGGCTTTGTGTTAGATGATTTGTCCAACTGTAAGTTAATGTAAGTGTTCTGAGTATGTTTAAGATAGGTTAAGCTCTGATGTTCAGTAGGTTAGGTCTATTGATTTTTAACTTAATGATATTTTTGATTTATGATGGGTTTATTGAGACATAACCCCATTGTAAGTTGAAGAGCATCTGTATGTATTCATGTTTCCCTTCATTTTCTGGGGAAAACAGAAAACTCTTGTTTCAGTCACAAGTTGCTAGCTGTTTGATAGCATTTCCTCCCCTCATGGGCTTCTGAGACCTTTTTCTTCCTTCCCACTGAACCTCAGGAATGGTGTCTAGGTAAGTGCCAAGCCAAAGAAGCAAGAAATATTTAAATTCCACTCTCCAGGCAGTTTTTATAAGTATTGAGAATAGCTTCTTGCTTAAGAATGTGGTTTGATTTGTTAAGGTTACTCTTTTCTCCTAAAGTCCACCATATTTTGGTTATTTATACAGTTTTTTAAAAGCATGTAAACACCTTATGCAAATGCAACATTTTGCAATGATCTTTTATTTATCCAGAGATCATTTTGAAGCATATTCAATTATCCAGCAGAGCTTCTCTGTAGCCAGGATAGATGCTGAAACTCCATTCCTCACTCATGAGAGCTCATCAGATTGCTACAAGCTGCCTATTTAGTCATTGAAGCTAGTTTGCTATGGGTTTGCAAGCTTACAAACATTTTGTTTTATCTTCAAAACTATTATGAAATCTTTCAACCATACAGAAAATAAACAGATCGCTATGTACTTCACTACCCAGATTGAGCTAATGTAAAGATTTTGCCAACATAAAAATTTATAAGCAAGAACTTAGAGATGGTAGGAATAAAAGATAAGGCAGGATAGTGGAGGGAAGAGATTGGAGGTATAAACCCTAAACTAAAAGAAGAGATAGAAAAACTCTAAAGTAGACCCAGGGACTAAAATTCCTTAACTGTCCAGGCCCATTTGGATCAAAAGCAAGCACCTCTCCTCCTTCAGAAGCCCCTAAGGGCTGTTTCTTACAGTAATAGGACAATATGTTTTATCGATTACCCCAAATCATAAATAAAAGGTGCTCCAGTCATGCTACTGCTAGAGAAGGACAGCTGGTGTGCAACCAATTTGAAAAACATTTGAGTAAACATAAAAGGTTTAAAAATCAAGGTTTAACACACAAAGGGGGTAGATTTCAGTTTTATGGAATATTTAACACATTTCTCTCTGATGCTCGTAGGATTGAGAAGAGTTAAAAAGTCTTCACTAGAAAAATGGTTGTCTTTGAATCTGTGATAACTTTTTTAAAGGCAAACTTTTTACTAAAGAACCACATACATGCAGAAAAGTACCTAAATCACAAGTACATGAACACACTCATGTATCCAGATAATGAAACAACATTCCAGGTACCCGAGATTACCTCCAGTAACACTTGTAATTCCTCTCAGTCATGAAAACTAATAACTACTCCTGACTTCTAACATCAGAGATTAGTTTTGATTTTGGAAAATTTTGATATAATATATGCAGATTGGTTAGAGAAAGCTATTGTAATTTACTATTCATAATCTGCTTTTCAAGCAAACACATCCTGAGTATTTCCTTTTCCTAGGTAGATTTTCAAATTCTCTTATCACCCAGGGTGGTGCTTGCATGATATGATGATGATGATGATGACGACAATGATGATGATAGTGATGATGACAACAGCAGTATTAATTTTAAAACACTAATTGAGATTGAACAGGCTACTTAAACTTTCTGTGCCTCAGCTTCCTCCTCTGTACAATTGTAATAATAATCATACCTTCCTCATAAAGTTGAGATAAGAATTAAAATGTAAACATTTTAAAGCATTTAGAATGGTGCCTACTACCTAGCAAGGACTCAGTGTGTGTGTGTGTGTGTGTGTGTGTGTGTGCGCGCGCGCATGTATAATAAAAGAGGTTCAACCAGGATGTGGGAATATGTGTCATTTATATATTGCACATTGTTTTTATTTTACTACTGCCTAATTACACAGATTGCAAAAGGCTCCACTGTGAAGATAAAAGGTCACTAATTCAATGAGTAAAGAAGCCTTTACTTTCCCTGAAAGCTAGAGAAGCATATAGGGTGTGCCACTGAATCATCAAGCCAGAAAAAGCATGAGGAAGGGAAGCCACAGTATTTGAGTAGACACCAATTTGATTTCCAAACTTTGATCAGTCTGAAGAAAGTACTTCACATTTATTTATTTAAAAATACTTAAAGGTCACACACACAAAAATAAATAAAGCTATGAAATTAAATAAGTTCAGTGGATTATATGCACATCAACTTCCTGTTGGTGATATTGTCCTATAGTTCTGTAAGATGTTACCATTGGAGGAAACTGGGTGGAAAGCATAGAGGATCTCTCTGTATCATTTCTTACAACTGCATGTAAATCTAACGTTATTTCAAAAGAAGAGTAAAAAGAAATACTTATAGATCTACACAGTTTGATCCCAGGGCTGTCCTGGGCTCAGAGGATACAAGGAGAAACAGCAAGACTTACTTCCTGCCCTCAGAGAGGATAAAGTAGAGATGAGAAGAGGCTGAGCTAACTTTTAAAAGTATACCTTTTAAGGTGTTGCATTAAATGGTTAAAAAATATTCATTGAATATAGAATTAATTATCCAAAAAGTCTCCATGTCCTCAAGGAAATGTAATCAATCAACATTTATAAGATTCCCATATATGCACTAAAATTAGTAAGTAACAATCCTTCAGAGTTCAGATTAGATAAAAAGAATACTGTCCTAATGGTGAGGGCCGTCAAATGTTAGAATGGAACTACAGAATAGGAAGATTGGCATCTTATGCTAAAAACTTTAAAGGGGCTAACTGTACATCTGTCTTCATAGGTTTAGATGTGTTTCTGCCTAAAACGGACTAGATAATTAATTTCTTACATTTTTATGATCCTATGAAGTTTTTTCATATATTTTCATATATTTAAATTGTATACAAAAGTTATCTTCTCATATACTTAAATCATAAATGTCTTTTGTGGGAAGAAGATTTTATTTTTCTTGCTGGAATTAAGAAGTACACCTGCACACTGCTGATAGAGTGGAATTCATCTTCCAAGGAAGCATCTTTGAACTTTTTCAATCTCTTGTACATCTCCAGATATCTAAATTTTCTCTGACCTGGACTGGAGGGGTGGGGTGAGGGTGGGTAGGGGCAAGACATTGTCTTAACAACAAAAATTAACTCTGGTTAAGGTGACCATACAATCTATTTTTTTAAACCAGGACACTTAAAAAAAAAAGTCATTTCAAAAATCTTTTTGTTGAAGTTTAATCCACATGCAGAAAAGTGTACATGTAAATATAGAGCCTGATGAGTCTAGGGATGCAACCAGCACCCAGACTGAGAAAGAGCACAGCAGCAGGAGCCTAGAAACCCCTTGTGCATTGCCTTCCAGTTGCTATGCCCCTTCCTCACAAGGGCAACCACTCTCCTGACTTTTTGCCTGTTTTTATACTTCATATAAATTGAATCATACGGTATATATTTATGTCTTCTTTCTTGGGATTGACATCATAGGTCGATCCATATTGTTGAGTGAAGTTCTAGTTATAGATCATTTATTCTCTTTGCCGCATATTAGTACATGGTAGGAATGTATCACAATTTATTCATTCTATTGATGATGGGCATTTGGGAGAGTGTCCCCGTTTTGGCCACTATAGATAGTGCTGCTAATAATATTGTAGTATATGTCTTTTGGTGAATGTATGTATTTCTTTGGGGTATATGCCCAGGAATGGAATTGCTGGACTATAAGGTATGCATAAGTTTAGCTTAAGTAGATACTGCTAGTTTCCCAAAGTATGCATTCTCACTTAAACTCCCATTAGCAGAACATGAGAGTTTTGATTGCTTCACATCCTCTCAATATTCATTAGCCATTCAGATATGTGGTAGAGGTATTCTCATTTGATTTTAATTTGCCTTTTCCTCTTGACTAGTGAAGTTGACATTTTTCTTATGCTTATTAGCTACTTGGATATACTCTTTTGTTTATTTAAAACTTTCTGCATATTTTTATAATCCTTAGTCTGCCTTTTTCTTATGAAACTAAAATATTTATATAAAGAAACCAGATTATAAGATTAAGAATTTAGTTATGGATGTATGAATTTTGAGATATTTGGGAGGCATCTATATGGAGATGTCAAGAGGCCATTAGCTTACGTGGGTCTGGAGTTCGGAAGAAAGTTCTGGGCTGGAGATATAAATTTTAGAGTCCCTGCCATGTAAGTAGCATGTCAATGAAAGAGTGAAAGAGATCACCCACGGAGAGTGTAGAAGAAGAATAAGGTTTGTTCACAAGTTGGGAGTAAGGAGTATGCCAGCAAAAGAGCCCAAGAAGGAACCATTGAGAGACAGGGAAGAGGGGAGAAGCAGAAGCCAAGAGAAAGGATTTCATGGGAGTGTTCACTGCGTTAAACTGTGTATCTTGTGATGGTTAAAAAAAAAAAACTACATTCTGTTTCTTTTTGTCTCTCTCTAGCCATCATTGTATACAGACTGCCATGGACCTGGAAGTGCAGCAAGCTCCTGATGAAATCCATCCATGCAGGGTTAAATACCGTTGCTGCCATTCTTGCAATTATTTCTCTGGTGGCTGCTTTTGATTTCCACAACACCTTGCAAATCCGCAATATGTACAGTCTGCATAGCTGGGTTGGACTAATAGTCGTTATACTCTACTTCTTACAGGTCAGTGTCTTATATATTTATGAACAAGATGTAAAAAACAATTCAGATACTGTAGATGTTTTCTATATGTTAATAGTCCGTTGGAAATTATCTTCCCATTCCACTACTCCTTGTTTCACTTGTTTACATTTTAAGTATTTTCCCCTGAGGGGGCATGGGAACTGCAGCATTCATAGTCTACAAACTTGAATGTGAGATTTTAAATATGGGCATACGTATGTAGGGAAATTGCTATTGCATAACATCTAAACTGCCATTGTTGTTAAGGTTTATGTGCTGAATAAACTAGCATAGATGAGAGCTGTACATTTCTTCCACACATTCTGTCACTTCTATTTTCTAGGTTTAACTTTACCAGTGAAGAGATGAATTAATATCTGTTTCTTTGTTAGATTTTGAAGGCTCAGTGTTTATTTTTCCTCTTTCTTCACTTACTAAAAACACATACTTTTGAGAGCCTGTATTTAAACTTAAGTTAATGGAGTGTGATAGGAATTTGGCTTTTCTAGGTCACTAAAGTAAGGATGAATTTTAAAAGTCTTTTAGGCGTTAACCACTTTGTTGAAAAATCTTTGTAAACTTTGTTGATGTACTTTCTTTCTTTAGTTAGTATAGTATATATTCAGGTACCTTATTGAGACATCATTGTGAATTTTATTTTTCTGGAGATGTAGGAGAAGTGAGAAACTGGAGTGAAATCACAAAATTACAAGGCATATCTTAAAATAGATGAATGTATGACCTCTCAAAAAAAGGACTTATCGGACATTTATTTGTCATTTTTCTTCTTAAAGAAAAGCCTTTTGAATGTTAATTGAACAAAAGTTAATATCTATATGGACACTAATTATTATTTAAGTTTTCATTACAATGCCTGGAGGTAAAGACTGGGTGCCAGACAGGAGAGAAGCATAGGGGAAACCCTGCATCAAACATCATCTTCTTGATCAAGAAGGAACAAGGCAAAAATCTCGAAGTGGATGGCTAAGCCTAGCCACTGCCTCACATCTGGGAGGCAGCTTCCTCTGCAGATACAAGCTGGTGGATCCTCTCCCCTTAGAGAGTAGGATGGCATCAACATGCTGTCAGTTGCTTGGGGACACTCTTAACTTACTGGTATCTCTTTAGGACCTTTCTCGGCTGGCTGTTCTGCTTCCAGTGGTCCATTCCTCTGGCTTTGCTCCGCTTCCTTTATGCCACCTCAGAATGCAGACTTCTAGAGCCTGAGAACTATGTGAAGCATTCTACTCATCTCACATAGTCCTTTAAGTGAGATAGCCCTTACAGATGCTGAGGACGCACAGGTTACACTGCTAATGGTAGAGCTGGGACTCAGGCCTCGATCTGGCCAAGTCCTGGGCCCTCCCTACAAAGCATTTAGTTCCATTGTTTCCACAATGTCCCCACAATTAGCCTGTGTTTGAGTATCCTCAGTGAAGGACCATGTCTCTGAGGACTAGAATAGAAACCATCTAAAATCTTTGTAGCTACTCTATAAGAGGGTTCTGTGCTTCTGAGTCCAATAGTTAAAATGGACTAAATAAATGCCTTTACGGAATTAGTTATATGCCAAGGCGTTCTTTGAACATCTGGAAAGATGCACTAGACTGTTAACACTGTTGATCTCTAGGTAGTTGGATTCCAGTTGATTATTTTTCTTTTTACTTTCTGTATCTTCTAAACACACGCATTTCTTGGATGATGGTGATGATGATGATGATGATGATGATGATGATTATAAGAATGTGGTTTTAAAGCTAATTTTTAAATTTTTTATTTTAATTATTTTGTATTAGTTTCATGTATACAGTACAATGGTTAGACATTTATATAATTTATAAAGTGATCCCCCCGATTACTCTGGCACCCATCTGGCACTACACACAGCCATTGCAATGATTTTGACTATATTCCCTATGCTGTTTTCTACATCCCCACGGCTGTTTTGTAGCTACTAATTTGTACTTCTTCATTCTTTCCCCCTTTTCACTCAGCCACAAAAAGCTTTCTATACTAGATATGCCTTTTTTATTATTACATTAATCCTTTTAAGGCGGATTTTCTAAAAAACAATTAATACTCTATATCTTAATATTTAAAATTTGGAAATATCTAGGAATTAGCAAAAAAGAGAATACTTAACTTTACAATAATGAGCCTTAGCCAAAATGGTTCTCAGAGGAATATAGGCTTAAATACTTTGAGAGGAAAGAAAACTTAAAATACATAAACTTAGTAATCTCGCATTTGGGGGGAGTGGAAATAAAATACTGTCACATAAGGAATTCTAAAAAGGATATTTAGTGTAGCATTGTATGGGCAGGAATGTCCAAATAAGGGGATGCTTAAATAATTTATGGCTATTATACAACTCTTACAGAGACTATAGCTCTATCTCTGACCAACAGTGAAATCTATGCTATGTATTTCAGTAGAAAAATATTGGAGAGTAATGTGTATAGTAAAATGTCATTTGGAGGATAAAAGGAAAGAAAGAAAGGAAAAAAGCACATATGTGTAGATACGGAAGGTATGGGGGTGGGTGGGATTGGTTGGAGGAATTATTAAATTTTAAAATATATCTTTTTTGACTTGAACATGTGGCTCTTTCATTTTAAATGTAAGTGAGTCACATATGATACATAAAAATCATGTATACAGACCTTTGTTAAACTAAATGGGCAAACAGCATCCCCTCATCACAAACATGTCATGTTTGGTGCCTTCTGTTGTTTCTTTCAGGAACCAGGTGAATGGTTTCCTATTCCTATCCTGGGAAAGATGACTACATTCTAACTTTGTTTTCTTTGTTGCACAAAAGCTGTTTTGACATTATTTTCATTGCTTCTCCACAGAAGTGACAGAACAGATCACCTGGCTGTGCTCAGGAAAAAATTAAAGAACATTTCCTTTCTCAATGGAAAGAAACCAATTCTAAACATGCTTTCTTCACTTTTGATAGAAGCTAAGCTCTGTCCTTATGATTTATAAAGATTCCTGCCTCCATATTCCTAGTTGCAAAAATACACGAGCCACATACTTTACATACTTTTCAGATTTCTTAGATTAAGAGTAGAAGGGAAAAGTGGTTTCTCTTTTTTTTTTTTTCCTTGTTTTTTTTTTTTTTTCCTTTTTGGCTTCTCTTTCTGAGTCAACAAGGCCTGTTCTCTCTTAAATGGAGTTTCTTCAAACTGCCACTAGTGCCTGTAGAAAAGGAAGTCCCACTGGGAGCAAGTGTAACAGCCTACTTGTGGCTTGCTTACATAACCACAACTGCTATGCACATCAATTGCAAAGTATAATTGCATGCAGGGCATTCATCTTGAGTTTGTGAGGTTAGTTTGCCCTCCCCCCTCAGTACAACTCAAGAAACAAACCTACCACAGAATAGGGGGAGCATGGGAGAGATTGTCAAGATCAGATCCTCTCACCTTAGTGCTCCTGGGGTTTGGTTTAGCCACTATGTGTAAAATTAGAATTTACCTGCCAAACGAAGTCAGTTTGTTTCAGTAAATAAAGAAAGGAGAGTGGGGGGAGGCAAACAGCAAAACAAGACAAGCAAAAACGATTGAAAGGTCTTCACACTTCCTCATACGTATCTATGCATTGTAAAGCATTTCAAGTATAGAATTCTTTTCTACTTGTGAGATTTAGCCTCTTGGGCATTTTTAAAAAATAACAAACTGTGTATATATGGAAGCTATGAATTATAATAAAATTAATTCCCATGATTCCACCATCTAACCTTATTTGGAAAACAGGACTATACCTACCTTGATCCCACATCTCTCTACCTATCCCAGCCCCTAGAGGTAACCATCTTCCTGAAAGCTTTTTCTCATTCCCTGTTTCTTTGTAATTTTACCAAATACTGTGAATCCCTAAACAAGATATTGTTTAGGTTTGCTTTAACTTTTAAAAAAGTCTTATAATATATATATTCTATTGCAACATTTTTTTCATTGTACCGATTCAACTGTATTGCTTCCTCTAGCTGTATTGCTTCCTCTAGTTCATTCATTTTTTACTTTAGTATTCCATTGTATAAATATACCACATATTTACTTATCCATTCTGCTTTTAGGCATTTGGGCTATTTCAGTTATTTTCTGTTACAAACAATGCGGCATTGGACATTCATATGCACTTCTCTTGGTTCTCATATGCAAAAGTTTCTCTGGGCATATACCTAGGAATGAAATTATATACTCATCTTAAAAAAAAAAAAATGCTAAATTGTTTTCCAAAGTAATTGACACCAATTATGTTCCTGCCAGCAGCGTATAAGAGTTCCCATGTAGCACATCCTTGCCTACATGCATCTTCTTCAGACTTTTCAATTATTGCCAAACTAGTTGGTATAAAATATTTTCTTGTGGTTTTGTTTATCTCTCTGATTATTCATGTTTCTCTTCTAAGAAACACCTGTTTCTGTCTTTTGTCCATTTAAAAAATGAGTTTTTCTTTTCCTTAAAGATTTGAAGTTCTGTGTTAAATTCTTTTTCATTTTTATATATTGCATATATCTTCCAGGTTGAAGCCTGTATTTTTCTCTTTTGTGAGTATTTTTACAAATTCTCAATTTTAATAACATAAATTAATCTTATTTTCTTTTAAGGTTATTATATTTTGTTTTGAGATCAATACAAAGCAGATTCTCAGGTTTTGCTCCAGACCTGCTGAATCAGCAACTCTGGAGTGGGGCCCAGAGATTTGTGCTTTCACAGGCCCTCCAGGTGATTCAGATGCATGCTATTGTTTGAGAACCATTGGCGTAAAAAAAGCCAATGATTCTCAAAGCGTATCTTCTTCTCTTTTGTGCATGTATCTGAATCACCTGGAGGGCCTATGAAAACACAAATTGCTGGGTGCCACCACAGAGTTGCTGATTCAGCAGGTCTGGAGCAAAACCTGAGAAACTGCTTCCTTTTGACCTCTGGGTTGGGACGGATTTCATAAACAGGACCTGGAGTCAGTGTGACCTCAGTTTAAATAGGGTTTATCCATTTATAGCTGGTGACCTTGGACAAATCACCACATTTTTCTGGACTTAGTTTGCTCACCTATAAATTAAGTTTTTTGATACATCCTTCACAACACATAAGAATCAAAGCTATATAATACATGGAAAGGCTCAGCTTAGACTTAGGATATTGAAATAATGCAGGTCAGCTGTTGTTATTAGAAGTGTAAATCTTGTGGTAGGCTCCTTTATGACCCAAAGATGGCATTTTTCATTTCTACTATAAATTGTAAACACCTTCATGGTTGAGAACATGCATTTTATGTCAGTGAAGTTTTATTAACAAATCAATCCATTTCTTAAACAGGTAATTTATGTGTTGGATACCTTGCTAGGCTGCAAGGGATACATAGTTTCACAAGACAAGCATGGGCCCAAAGAGACATGCTCCCTGTCTTCATGAAGCTTACCGGGGAAGATACAGGAGAAGACTGGTCACTGAGTGTTTGGTAGCCACGGTGGGCATGGAGTGTTCTGGGAGAGCTCTCATATGGTAGAGGGAATAAAAAAAGTCAGACCAAGATTTGAAGCCATGAGCTTGCTGGTGAAATGGGAGAAAGTATTCTAGGCGGATGAAATAGTATGTAGATAAAAGTTCTCAATATTTGAGGAGCAAGAAGGAGATCAGGCTGCCCAGAATGTGGTGTGGAAGATGAACTGGAGGCTGGACAGGAGTAACGCAGGACGCGGCGAATTCCCCCAAGTGGGGACTTGAATTCTACTTTGAGAGAGAAGAGGGTCCTTGACTGCTCACAGGAAAGAATTCAAGTGCACACCAGAGTTAGAGACAAAAAGAAAGTGCACACCAGAGTTAGAGAAGGAATAATGCTCCACAGACAGCATGATCTCCTCTGAAAGACGGGGAATGATAGACAGGGAATAGGAGGGACTCCAGGTGTTCAGGAATTCAGTTGATATGTCATCCTTAGTTTCTCTGAATTACTGTTTAAAGGCTTTGTTTATCTGTTTTCCTTTTATGCTTTGGGTATTCAGCGTGAAAGATATGGGTATGCAGCAGTTAAAGGCATGCTAGAAATCTCAGCCTTTGTTCTATAGGTTCCCCATGGTCTGGCCATAGGTGATAAATGGTTGGGTTTATTTTGTTTAAGGTAGGATTTAAAGACTGTTTTCCTTTCATGGTGTGGGTAAATGGTTTGTTAGTAATCCCTGCAGGAATCTCCTTTGTTCTGTAAGTTTCTAGTGGTCTGGCAGCACATGTAGGCTCTGCATACAATTTGATTCAGTATTTAGTTCTCCTACCTCTTCTCTATATCAAGAGTAAATATAGGGAGATTAGCTCGAAGGTGTTTACAGAGGTTCAGATGAGAAATACTGGAGTAGCAGTAGCAGTGGGGAAAGTGGATAGTTTCTAAAGATATTTAGGAGATAGAATTAATGAGATTTGGAAAGTCAGTGATATACAGGATGAGAGGAAGGGTCATTTGTAGGCTTGAGAGAGAAAACATTAAAGGGGGAGAAGAGGGATCGAGGACTGTCAGATGCTACTGAAAAGCCACGGAAAATAAGGTCTCAAAACTGCCCATTGGATTTAGTAATCTGGAAGTCACTCATGACTCTACAGAGCTGTTTCCCTGTGAGGCGGAAGCCAGATTTCAATAGATTGAAGAAGGAGTGGAAGGTGAGAAAATAGACAACTTAATCAAGAGGTTTGGGTAAGAAGGGGAAGAGAGAGGTGTAATTGGACAGGAATGCAGTAAAAGCAGGTGTTTGGGTGCTTTCTTTTCTTTTTCTTTTTTTACTTCTTTTCTTTGTTAAATGAAAATGAGAATTTGGGGCATGTTAAAATGCTCACTGGATGGCACCAGTAGAGAAGGAAAGGTTGTGATTACTGGAAAGATGCAATAATCTATAATTAGGTTTTTAGGAAGCAGGTTGCAGAGCACGGCTGGAAAATTGAACACCAGTTCTATTATAATTGAAGAAAGGAAGGAGTTGTTGGCTTGGGATGATTTTTTGGTTTGGTGGGAGAAAATTGAGACTCTTCTATGAAGTTGCCTATTTTTTTCATGAGTTGGTAGTAAAATCATCTGCCAATAGTGAGGAGGGAAACACAGGACAGCCATAAGTTTGAGGCTGGGGGAGCCTGAAGGAGCAGTTGACAAATCAGATAATAGAAGGATTATTGAGCAACACTGAAGTACTCATAACAGTGAGCATCATAATAATGAATTTATAGTGATGCTAGTTTCCTTAACTGTGTGATTTGCTCCAGTAGTACCTCATAGATCAGGGATAGACCTGAAGATGGCTGAGCCAGGGTTGGGGTATTGCCTTGTTCATGTGATGAAAGACAGTGCAGAAAGTGGATGTGGGTTATTGACAGGAGACTTAGTGTCCAATTTGAATGTCTGGCATCCCTCTTTCTAAAAAACTGTGGACAAAGTCTAGTTGGTACTCATTAGAAGTTTTTTTTATCTCTGGAAGAAAAGTGCTGTTATGTCTAAAGAACGCAACATGGAAATGACCTAAGACTGAACTTCTCAAAGTGTGGTGCTTGCAACAGCAGCATTTGCATCACTAGGGAAATTAGAAATACAGATTCTCAGGTTCCAATCTAGACCCACTGAATCAAACTCTGGGGATAGACCCCAGCAATATGTGCTTTAAATGAAGGAATGAGTGAATATACAAAATAGAAGAAAGGTGAAGCGGAGCTAGAAGGAGCCTCCTTATAATCTGTAAATCACTTGATCATTCATTAAATCTACTTCTACGCTTAAAAAAAAAAAAAAGCAGACCATTCCTAATACAAAAGCTTGTTAAGCACTTATTTTCTGATCTCATTAATGATTTTTGCAAACAAAAGCTTTTGTTATGTCTAAAAGTTTACACATATCTTTAAAAAAAAAATCTGTTTTAGAAAGTGAGATAAAACTGGCATAGCAAAATACACTTTTATCTTTAAAGGACAGTAATAATTAACTAAGAAAAGCCCAGATATTTAAGACAGTAACTTTAAAAGCAAATCTCTATTATCTGTTTCTAATTATAAAAGTAATATATATTAATTTTAAAATTTATAAAATACAGAAAATATAAAGAAAAAACAAAAATCACTGATAAGACCATAATCTAGAGATATCATATTTTAGTTTATTTCCTTTACCCTTTTATTATGCCTATATATGTATGCATATATATTTAATTTTAAGCGTAATTAGTATCATACTACATTTTCACTTTCACATCTAGATACCTTTTCATGCGATTTTTTCTTTAGCTCTGCTAAGGACTACATCATGGTGAAGAACAGCTTTCTGTAGATGACTGTTCCTAAACATGGGAACACTTTGCACATAGTTGGCACATAGTAAGTATCTGTAGACTTAAGGTGATGGACGATTCCACTGTTTTCTCTTTTAGGGATTTTCCAGAGTGCAGTTAACCCATATCTTTGACATAATGTGAGTGAATCAAAAGCAGTGGTCTTCAAACATCAACATGCATGAGAATCACCTTAGCATTTTGTTAAAATGCAGATTCCTGGGCCCTACTTCCAGAAATTCTGGTTTAGCAGATCTGGATGTGGCCCAGGGTTATCTTTAAATAAACACCTGAAGTGTTTCTGATGCATGTTTTCTATGAACAACACTTCAAGAACCACTGACTTAAAGGCACAAAAGGATTTTGTAATTTTCGGTCCACTGTGTTTAAGTTACTATATCTACATGTCTGATGGTAAGGCTAAGATGGTTAAAAGGAAATAAAGAATGAATACTACAAATTATAAGTTGGCCTAATTTGGAACATTTTAAAGTTAAGCATTCTATAATTGTTTTCCTTTCCTTTTAAAAGTAATTTTCTTTTGTTGAAAAAGAAGTTTTAGTGGTGAAAGTAAGATTTAAGGAAGTTAAATTGCCCTGGGGTCCTATAAGCAAATTTCAGATGTTCCACTTGCTTAGATCATTGAATCCTTGGATTACAAGAGACACACTTAATAAATAGGTACCTGAAACAAAAGTTTCCATTAAATTCAATAATACATTGGCCACTAAGTTATCTTTATTTTCTTAAGGGAAAGAGAATACTTAATGGACAGGGGGTATGGGGCAACAAAATAAAACTTGATAAATGCTGAAAGAAATTAAAAAACAAAACAACAGTAAAATTCTTAGGAATGAAAAGAGGAAGGAGAACAGGAAAATGGAAAAAAATTATATATCTGTGGGCAAGTCACAGACAAGATATAATGACTTACCGCAGAAATATATTCATGCTAAATCCTTGGTAGTCACTTACCTGAGCCACATTTTTGCAGAGAAAGCACAGCCTGTGTGTCAGGAAATATGCCCTTTGATACTAGTAGAATCACCAAAGTTCACTGAAGGAGTATTAGGAACATTATGAGCTACCAAGGGGGGACCCTCTGTACCATTTCTAATATATTTGGGCATTTGTGGTATTAAGTGGGCAATACAATATGCAAACCGGCCTATCAAATTCACTTTTGATTACTCTCCATTCATTGCCTTTGCCTATCAGCTGATTCTAGGCGTGCTTTAGGCTCTCAGACCCCGCCATGTTTCTGATAAGTCCCATTAGCCCTTTGATCTCAACCAGGAAAGATGAACAGTGATGTTACCCATTATCCTCTCTTCTCTTAGGGTGGTGGAACCTAAATAAGTACCTGAAAAAAAATGCTCCTTTAAACTCAATAACTCAGCTCAGTAACTCACTAAGTCATCTTTATTTTCTTGAGGAGAAGGGACTATTTAACCGGCAAGGGTTGTGGGACAACAAAATGAGAATATGAATCTTTCAGTTCACATAGGAATCTTTCTGGCTTCTCTGCAGAGAAGTATTCTACTAGGGATTGAATTATCAAGGAAATGGAGGTAACTTTTCTGCAGAACTCATTTCTTCCTCATAAAACAAAATTGTCAACTTTTTTCCACATAGTTTTTCAGGCTGACCTGACTGAATGTGTCCCATTGTATTCGGTTTTAGTGACTTAAAAATCTTTTACGTCTCTTCCCACTTGGCAACCTTAAGGAAACTGTTTTTGTTTTTGTTTTTTATGTTAGTACTAAACTGTTCACTGCATCCTTTTTAGTGATAGCAAAAAAACTGGAAACAGGATCCTCCATAAATAGACAATTGAATACTTAAAATGGAATACTAACTATTGAAAAGAATAAATTAGATAGGCATGTGTTGATATGAAAAAGATCTCCAAGCTCTACTATTAAGGGAAAAGATGCAACATGCAGAACAGGTATGTATAGTAAGATCCCATTTATACTTAAAACTCTCTTTCCTTATACACACACAGCCACGTTTATATGGGCTTAGAAATTTCCCGGAAGGGTATTTGAGAAAGAGATGAGAGGTGTTATCTTTGAGTAGTGGAACTGGAGTGAGGAAACTTACTTTTCATTTTATGCCCTTGGTTCTATATGAAATGTTTTCTCATTTGCACGTATTTCTTTTAAAATAATCATTTTTAAATTATCGTAGTTAAAACTTAAATGATAAACTTTGTACTTTTTGATATTTAGCTTGTCCTAGGTTTTTTCGTCTTTCTGCTTCCTTTGGCTCCACCGTCTCTCCGAGCATTCCTCATGCCCATACATGTTTATTCCGGACTTTTCATCTTTGGAACAGTGATTGCAACAGTACTTACGGGAGTGACTGAGAAACTGATATTTTCCCTGTAAGTTACATAGTTTTCCTAACTGTAATATTTAAGCTATAAAATGTTAAATACTTGTTCATTGGAATATGGTGATAAAAATATAACAAAATTTTTTAAATGTTAAAAATGAAAAACTTTAAATATTCTTTAAAAATTATTATATTATACATGTACTATAACATTACTAAATGCTTGGAGAAGGACTAAAAGTCCAACAAATTGTACTACTCTTCAAACAACTATTGAAGTTTTGCATGCCCTTCTAATCTTTTTGATGTGCATGTTTTATTAATTGTAATTCTGGTGTATATACATTTTTGTATCATCCTTGTTTTCAATTTTTAAGTGATCTAGGTGTTCCAGATGCTATATTATTTTCATACTAATGATTTTTAACAATTTTGTACTATCTCATTGGGTGAATTATAACATGAATTTCTGTCTGATATCAAGCTTTAAAGGAATTTACATTGAAGCTGTACCAGTGTGCATTTTGAGAAGATAAATTCAAGATTGTTTGGCATGACCTTATATGTAACTGGACACTCTTCTTTTTTTTTTTTTTAAAGCTCTACCTACAGTACATTACCACCGGAAGGTGTTTTCACGAATACCCTCGGCCTTCTGGTTCTGGTGTTTGGAGCTCTCATTTTTTGGATAGTCACCAGGCCACAATGGAAGCGTCCTCAGGAAACAAATTCTATCCTTCAGCCAAACAGAAGCAATCCAGAGGGAGTGGAAGGCTCCATGGCAATAAACTTTGGCAACGTGGATAAATCAGATTCAGACTTAAACAATGAAGCTGCAGCAAGGAAAAGAAACATCACCGTTGATGAAGCTGGTCAGAGATCCACCATGTAAAATGCTGTAGAAGTGGAGCCATGTAACTTCACTTTTAAAAACTAACTTTACGGTTTAGCTTCTCCTATTTAGCCATATAAGATAATTGAGCTCCACAGAGTCAATATTTGTTTTAATCATAAGGTGGAATTTCTTGAAAGAGTTTGTACTGATCGAGGCCTATAAATTTACCTGATTTGGAAAGGAGATGATGGTTGATGTAAATGAGAGCAACTATAAATTGTGATTATGTTACCTCTTGATGAGCACCAAAGCATTTAGCATAGTGCCTTGCATAGAACAAATGTTCAAAATGTGCTTATTGGTTGGTAAATTTGATAAACTGGCAGCCCTGGAAGTTTTTCTAAAACTCAGCTTAATCTCAAGGCTTCTCTGGAGTCTGGTGTACCTTATGATCCAAATTCCAAACCTAATTAGAAAGAGAATACGCCTGAGTTGTTAAGCAGCATAAACTGTTTTACAGACCTTGGAGAGCACTTTTTCTCAAGTTTCTGTTTTTACCGTTTAAAAGGTACTTGCGTTGCCCTTAGTATGTGCCAGACACGATTCTAAGCACTTTATGAATATTAGCTAATCCAATCCCCAGACAAACCTTAGGAGGTAGGTATTATTATTATTATCCCCAGATAAGAGCTGTGAAGTTTGCAGAGGTTAATAACTTGCCCCAGCTCACAAGTGGGGGAACCGAGATTCAAAACCTGGCAGTCTGGCTCCTCAGTCCATAATTCTAACCACTTCACTATGCTTTTTTTTTCTGCTTTACACTAATTTGCACCACTTTGACCACCCCTGAATAAATTTCAGTTGCTGGAGTGCAGTAGAGTTGTTAAAGTTTACCTTCTGCCTCTCTTTCCCAAGGCAAATTCCTCAAACAGCCAAGGAAAAGGGCCCACCCCTGCCTGGGAATAGAGTATATTACGGGCACCCATCCACTGCCAGCAAGCCATGGCCTACCTTGATGCCTCTTTGTTCTTAAAATTGTGTCTTGGTGACAAAGAAAGCTGTGGGCAAGAACATCTGTGGCTTTCAAGATTAATCAAGATTACGATTTCAAGATTACGAGTTTTATTCTTCAGGATCTTAGCTGCTGAACAATTCTGGGTTTGAGGATAGAAGAGAATTGCCTCATGGTGGGCCCTTCCTAGGGGCAGTAGCTAGGGTCCTTCCAGATCTGGGTGGAATTTTAGGAGATATCTTGAGCTTTGGATTCTCAGTAGTGAATTGAGACTCAGAGGTGACAACTTTCATGCATAGAGACCTCTGTTAGGCTCTGACTTAAATTAAAATCCGGAATAGCGCCTATGCTGAAATGATGCTTTTCATTTGGGAGTTGATTTTTGGTTTCCCTGCAATTTTTAACTGGAGCATTTGAATATGGATAAAAACCTTACAGTTTACACTAAAATGCACTTGACATTTTTGGTGCTTATTGGATTTCCTTTTTGGATACCTGGTAATCACTTCCATAGATTAACTATGAAATACACTCCATCACATCCCTTAAGCTTCATGTTTAATCATTCAACATTCCATCGCCAAACACTGTTTTCTTCTTATATAATTCTATTTCCAAAATTGGTAATAATGTTAGAAGTACTGCTAGTGCTTGGCTCAGTGCCTAGCACATAGGAGGCACAATTAAATTTAATATGAGTAGAGCATGCTACATACAATTTTGATGCTAAGTAGGAGGAATTGTATTGTCACACACAAACATATTTTGATAAATGAATGTTTCATTACATGGAGGTGCACAAAATTTCAGGAGTTTTTTTGGGGGAGGGGTCAGTGACAACCTCAAGAATTGAAGCTGCCATTCCATTTTATATAGGCCAAGATAGAAGTTATTAATGAAAAGTTAATTATGGATTTGGTGCTGGAATATTCTGCTCCATTGCAAAGTAATTGAGCACCTCCTCCTCTCGGCGCTTTATTTTATCTTTCTTGGGGCTAATGTGGGGGTAATCTTACAGATATTATAAGAACTTCTTTTCTTTCTTTCTCAGCCTTTATGAAAACAATGCATAGTAAAATATATCTAGAAAAGCTTTCTGTTTGAGGCTCTTCTTTTAATGGGCTTTTAATTCTAATGATAATTGTACCCTTATCTTTCAAAAGCT
Source organism: Pteropus medius (assembly GCF_902729225.1). Lineage (NCBI taxonomy): Eukaryota > Metazoa > Chordata > Mammalia > Chiroptera > Pteropodidae > Pteropus > Pteropus medius. The sequence goes on from NW_024354875.1 coordinate 31,955,258, forward strand.
GATATTTCCTACCCAAAGCATCTTCCCCAGAAATATCTCATTAAAAAGCTCACAGGAAGAATAGAGAAGAAGAAAGCCTTAGGTATCAATTCCAAAACAGTGATTGAAATCTCCACAAGTAATTATAGCTTATATCACCTGCAGAGATAGTCTGGCTTGGCTTACCCCATAGTCTAATTTTAGAAAAGAAATAGCTTTATTTTAACACTCATCTACAGCAACACTGAAGCTTTTCTCTCGAAGGGTTTATTGAGAAACTGAAATGAATATACTTTTTGATATAATGTTATCAAAAGTGTACAGCTTCCTGTGCTCCTTGTGTTAAACTGAATCTCCCCTTCAGAGTGCTTTCTTTTCTTTCCTTGTGTAGTTTCACTTAAGCCTCGATGATTGTAAACAGCATCTCAGACCTTACAATCAAATGACAAAGAAGGCAATTGCACTTTTTAAGAGATAATGACAAGTGGTTTCTGTTTTCTAAAGGACCAAAAAAAGAGGATGTCTTGTTTCTAATTAAGCTCTTTTCCCTGCTGAGTTGGAAATTTCAGTGTAATACTGGTTGACCACAACTGCCAAATCTAAAAGCTCAAAGAAGTAGAGCTTTATGCTAATTTTATTGCAATATGAATTTTTATCTTGATGCGCTCTTTTTTAGATAATTCCATCAGAAAACTGTAACTTCTATGTCTTACAGCTACACACAGGAAAGTATAGAAGAAAGAAAACTATTATTCTTTATCACCTACTAAGTACCTGAAAACTTTTATTGGAAAATATTTCTATGTTCGAATCTGTATTTTTACCTTAGCACGTTTATGGAAAAATATTAAATTGCCTGATATTTTATAATTTTGTAGAAAAATACACATCTATTTTTTCTCGATTTGTTTTTATATAGTAATAAAAGTTATTTTGGAAGCTATTTGTGTGTGTTATCAATTTGTTTAGGCTAGAAGGTGTTCTGAAAGTCTCTTTCCCATGGAAATTCTGTTTTAAGTTTCTTTATCAAAAATGCTGTCAGATTTCTCTCTAAAGTATAATCGGAGTACTGTACCTTTTATATTGCTAGAAGGATTAGAGGACTGTTTCAGAACTGTCATGATGTTCTCCACACAGGATCTGAACTGGAGCCATACTCTGTAGTGCAGAAGGCAGCCATAGACGTAGGCAACCCAAGCAGGTGCAGTTTAAGTCAGAAGAGCATGGAAGAAGAATCTAGTAAAAGTGCTGTTTATTACAGAACTCTGTGTTAATAGTAGCTTGTCCTTGAGAAAGTACATAATTCGTAATGGGCAAACTGTTGAGGTTTTTCATCCAAGTAAGAAAAAGGATTATTAGCATCTAAATAGTACCAGTATTCATCCAATCTTAATTCAACTGCTCATTTAGGCTTTTTGCAACTACTTTATGTCTCCTAGGAAATGTTAATGGTATTTTATGTTGTGTACCTTCAATAATACCATAATACGATATGTCCTTTTCTTCCATAGAGCTTTATAATACTGTATGTGATTTGAATTTTTATGATACATTATATATTGTCACTGATTTATATAATTAACCTCAGGAGTGCTGTATTTCATTTCAGATTGATCTTAATTGGCAAGTACTTTTGACACTTTATAAATGTATGGCTCAAGTATATTACCATATAATTTTACATATATTAGCTCATTTAATTAAATTTGCAGTCGTACTAGTGCCCAGTATGCCCTGGATCCTTCGAGGCAGCTCCGTTTTACTGACTACATATTACCTACATCTCAGCCACAGCCAATTGCATGAGGGTGGGAGAGAACGTGTCGCACGTGTATAGCCTTACCATAGCTGTCCAACACACTATGAAATGGCCTGGCATGAAAAGAGAATGTCTTCCAACTTCACTTCAGATTGAAGAATGAGGATTTCCGAGGAATTTGGTTCTTCCCTTTCTAGGAACTTGAACTGAGAAATACTTCAAGAATGTGTTAATGAGAACAGAGGCTAAATGAATGCCTAGCAACAGGAGCCATGAGGGAGAGTCTAGACCAGGGATCAAGCAATTATCTCTAAAGAGCCAAATAGGTTTCATAGACCACACGGCTTCTGTTGCAACTACTCAATGATGCCTTTGTAGCTAAAAAAGGCCACAGACAATAGTAAATGAACAAGTATGACTGTGTTCCAATAAAGCTTTACTTACGAAAGCAGTGTCAAGCCAGATTTAGCTCACAGGCCAAAGTTTGCCAATCCCTGGGCTAGACCATGAGTCAGGGTCATGATAATTCATGGCAGGCTGAAATAATGAGAAATCAAGAACTATGTGGTAAAGAAAAAATACTGATGGTAGAGAGGAAGAATTAGTAGTTGCTGCTAGGAAGCACAAGTAGGCAGTGTAGCAGTCTTGCAAAGGGTGGCCAACTCAAATTAACGGTGGGTGCTAGAATGAAAATCCGTGCAATCCTGTTGAGGATTCCTCAGGGATGCTTTGGTTACAGTTCTGGTCCCTTGGGGACTGCTCTTCAAGAATCTTGGAAAATCTGTCTCCTTTTTAGCCCTAAATAAAATTCAACAAGTTAAATACCATTAGTCTCACTTTACAAATAAGAGAACTTAGGTTCAGAGAGGTTAAGTGTTTGCACAAGTTGCCCAGCTGGTAAGTAGCAGTCAAAATAGACACTCAAATCAACATTTCAGTGCACTTTGCAACTTATTGCCTAACGAACAAAGCTCTGCGATCTAAAAGCGAAAATTGCTTTTGTAAGATAAACAACTATCTATTCATTTATAAATTTTAGACATATTTAATAAGGCATACAACTTGTGCTTTAAATGAAATTTTTGGTACCATATCTCTCCTGGAATGGATAATCTCCAAAGATGACTACCATCAACACCCCTTCTCCCTGCATGCTCATGGTGTTCTTCATACCAGGAGGTGAAGTCTAGTCCCTCTTTCCTTGAATTTGGGCCAGCCTTTTGGCTTCCTCTAAACTTTGGAATGTAAAAGTGAAATTCTGAGGGTCTGCCCACACCTTAAGAGAACTCACAATTTACGTTTCCTCCTCTTGGAGCCCAGCCATCATGCTGTTGAGGAAGTCTAGACTAGACTACCTGAAGGCCAACTGAAGAGATACTGTGAAGGATGAGAATTCTTCTTGAATGTTCCAGCCCCAACTGAGGCAAGATGCATGAGAGATTCCAAGCAGATCAGCAGAACTATCCGGCTGAGCTCCAGTCAACTCACAGAACCATGAGAAATAATAAATTGTTATTTTAACTCACTGGTTTTTTTTTGGAGCGGGGGAGGGTGAGGTTCATGCAGCAGTGGGTGTGGTACACCATTCTTATTTTAAAAATCAAAATGAGTGTAGACTAAATCTAAATAGGAAATATTTTCCAGAGTATGTTCTGCAGGGTTTATTACATTTTCCCTAGAGGTTTATTTTGTTTTGTTGAAAAAAGAAGTTTGAGAAACACAAAAGTTAAACAAAGTTAAACAGCTTTCTTTAATGTAGGACTTTGCAGACCTTTTCCCCAATATCTTATTGTGAATCTTTTTAAGTATACGAAAAGCTGAAAAATTACAAAGTGAACATGCATACGCCCACCACCTAGAGTTGATAATTAATGATTTGCTATATTTTCTGTGTCATGTTTCTATCTATTCATCTTTTTATTCATCTAATACTCTTTCTTAAATTTTTGATATATTTCAAAATATTGCAAACATCAGTAAATTGGTGTGGGTAGACATTCTTAGTATGTTCACTATTATAAAGAAAAAGCATTCAATATGTAATCATTAAATGTGTCATACATGATCTTCATCAGGTTGAGGAATTTTAATTTGCTGAGTTTTTTAAAGCCCTAAATAAAATTGTTAAATTGTGCAAATAATTTTTCTGTATCTACTGAAATAATCATGTTGTTTTTCCCTTTAATTCTATTAACATGGTGAATACATTGATTAATTTATGAATATTGAACCAACTTTGCACTCTCGGGGTACACTCCCCTAGGTCATGGTGCATTATCTTTTTTAAATACTGCTAATTTTGTTAAGGGTTTTTGTCTCTATGCCCATAAGAGATACTGGTTCGAAATTTTCCTTTTCTCTAACAGTTTTGTCAGTTTTTACCATCAAGATAAAGCTAGACTCACAAAAATTAGATGGGGAGTATTCCCTCCCCTATTTTCTGAACAAATTTGTGTATTATTGTTATTATTTCTTCTTTAAATGTTTGATAAAATTTGAAAATGGAACCATCTGGACTTGGATTTTTCTCTATGTGAAAGTTTTTGATAATGTTTTTGATACTAAACCTAATTTCTTTAAAAGATATAGGGTTGTTCAGATGATCTGTTTCATCTTGTGTCACTTTTGGAAAACTGTATTTTTCAAGGAATTTGTCTCTTTCAATTGAGCAACTGAGTGGCTTTAGAGACCAGGGCTTTCTCTCAGCAAAAAACAAAACAAACAAAAAAAAGACAAAAAAAGAAAACTTATCCAGTGCCACTCCCTTCTTCCAAATAATGACTCTAATTTTTTTTGTTTTTGTTTTTAATTGCTTTCCAGTGTCTTCAGGTAGTTTTTTATTTTTATTTTTATTTTTTTTTAAATTAAGTTTTTTGGGGTAACATTGGTTAATGCAATTATATAATTTTCAGGTGTACATTATAGTTTGACATCTATATATTCTATTGTATGTTTACCACCCAAAGTCCAGTTTCCTTCTGCTACCATATATTTCATCCCCTTTACCCACTTCATCCTCCCTCTGCCCCCCTATATTTGATCCCCTTTACCTCATCTACCTTCCCCCCTCCCCCCTTCTACTCTCTGGTGACCACTAGTCTATTGCCTGTGTCTATGAGTCTCTGTTTGTTTGTCCTGTTAATTTGTTGCTTTTAGGTTTATATCCCACACATAAGTGATATCATGTGATTTTCAACATTTTCTGTCTGGCTTATTTCACCTAGCATGATTATCTCGAGGTCCATCCATATTGTTGCAAATGGCAATATTTCATCTCTTCTTATGGCTGAGTAATATTCCATTGTATATATGTACCACAGCTTCTTTCGCCAATCATCTATTGTAGGACACTTCAGTTGCTTCCATGTCCTGGCCATTGTGAATAATGCTGCTATGAACATCGGTGTGCAAATATCTTTTCGGATATGGGTTTTCAAGTCTTTGGGGTAAATACCCAGTAGAGGAATTGCTGGATCATATGGTAGATCAATTCTTAGTTTTTTGAGGAACCTCCATACTGTTTTCCATAGTGGCTGTACCAGTTCAGTCTCACCAGCTTTGTATGAGGGGTTCTTTTTCTCCACATTCTCTCTAACACTTGTTATTACTTGTCCTGTTGATTATAGCCATTCTAACAGGTGTGAGATGGTATGTCATTGTGGTTTTGATTTGCATTTTCCTAATAGCTAGTGATGTTGAGCATCTTTTCATATATTTGTTGGCCATTTGTATGTCCTCTAGGGAGAAGTGTCTGTTCAGGTCCTCTGCCCATTTTTTGATTGGATCGTTTGTTTTATTTGTTGTTATTGAGTCGTATAAGTTCTTTGTATATTTTGGGTATTAGGCCCTTATTGAAGGCATTGCTTGCACATATATTTTCCCATTTGGATGGTTGTCTCTTTACCTTGTTGACGATTTCTCTTGCTGAGCAGAAGCTTTTAAGTTTGATGCAGTCTCATTCATTTATTTTAGCTTTTACTTCCCTTGCCTTTGAGGTCAAATTCATAAAATCTTCTTTAAGTCCAAGGTCCTTGAGTTTCATTCCTATGTTTTCTTCTATGCATTTTATTGTTTCAGGTCTTATACTTAGGTCCTTAATCCATTTTGAGTTACTTTTGGTGTGTAGTGATAGACAACGGTCTAGTTTCATTTTTTTGCAGGTGGCTTTCCAGTTATCCCAGCACCAATTATTGAAGAGACTTTCTTTTCTCCACTGTATGTTTTTGGCCTTTTTGTTGAAAATTATTTTCCCATATATATGAGTTTACTTTTGGACTCTCAATTCTGTTCCACCGGTCAGTGCGTCTGTTTTGCTGCCAATACCATGCTGTTTTGATTACTGTTGCTTTGTAGTATAATTTGAAGTCAGGCAGAGTGATACCTCCAGCCTCGTTCTTTTTTCTCAGGATGGCTTTGGCAATTTGGTGTCTTTTGTGCTTCCATACAAATCTGATGATTTTTTGTTCTATTTCTTTAAAAAATTCCGATGGGATTTTGATGGGGATTGCATTAAATCTGTATAATGCTTTAGGTAATATGGTCATTTTAACTATGTTGATTCTTCCAATCCAAGAACATGGAATATCTTTCCTTTTCTTTGTATCTTCTTTGATTTCTTTTAATAGGGTCTTGTAGTTTTCATTATATAGGTTCTTCACATGTTTCATTAAATTTATTCCTAGATACTTTATTCTTTTTGTTGCAATTGCAAAAGGAATTATTTTTTCCACTTCTTTTTCTGACACTTCACTATTAGAGTGTAGGAACATTATGGATTTTTAAACGTCGATTTTGTATCCAGAGACTTTACTGTATTTGCTTATTGTTTCTAGTAGTGTTCTTGTGGAGTCTTTAGGGTTTTCTATATAGAGAATTATGTCATCCTCAAATAGTGACAGTTTTACTTCTTTGCTTCTTATTTGGATGCTTTTTATATCTTTCTCTTGTCTGATTGCACTTCCTAGGACCTCCAATTTATATTGAATAACAGGGACAATAGTGGACAGCCTTGCCTTGTTCTTGATCTTAGAGGGAAGGTTTTTAATTTTTCACTGTTAAGTATAATGTTGACTGAGGGTTTGTCATAGATGGCCTTTATTATGTTAAGGTATTTTGCTTCTATGCCGATTTTGTTAAGTGTTTTGATCATAAATGGATGCTGCATCTTGTCAAAGGATATTCTGCATTAAGGATATGATCATGTGATTCTTATTCTTTATTTTGTTTTTATAGTGTATCACATTAATCAATTTTCATATGTTAAACCATCCTTGTGCCCCTGGGATGAAGCCCACCTGATCAGTTAGATAATCCTTTTAATATGTTGCTGTATTCGGTTCGCTTTTATCTTATTTAGGATTTTTGCATCTGTGTTCATGAGAGATATTAGTCTGTAGTTTTCTTTTTTTGTGTTATCTTCACCAGTTTTGGTATCAGAGTAATATTGGTCTCATAAAATGAGTTGGGAAGGATTGCCTCCTCTTCGATTTTTTGGAAGAGTTTGAGGAGAATAGGTATTAAATCTTCTTTGAATGTTTGGTAGAATTCACTGGTGAAACCATCTGATCCTGGACTTTTACTTTTTGGTAAGTTTTTGATAGTTGTTTCAATTTCCATACTACTGACTGGGCTATTTAGATTTTCCAGATCTTCTTGATTCAGTCTAGGAAGATTGTATTTTTCTAAGTATTGGTCTGTTTCTTCTTGGTTATTAAATTTTGTATTTTTTTTATGGTATTCTTGCATGATCTTTTGTATTTCTGTGATGTCAGTCATAATTTTCCCTCTTTCATCTCTGATTTTATTTGGGTCCTTTCTCTTTTTGCTTTAGTGAGTCTAGCCATGGGTTTGTCAATTTTATTAACCTTCTCAAAGAACCAGCTCTTTGTTGCATTTATTTTTTCTATCATTTTTTTGTTTTCAATTTCATTTGTTTCTGCTCTACTTCTTATTATTTCATTCCTTTTGCTGACTTTAAGCCTCATTTGTTCTTCCTTTTCTAGTTTTTTAAGATGGAGCGTTAGGTGGTTTATTCTTGTTTTTGGAGATTGGCCTGTAATGATATAAATTTTCCTCTCATGACCACTTTTGCCATGTCCCAAAAGTTTTGATATGTTGTACTATCATTATCATTCATTTCTGTGTATCTCTTGATCTCTCTTTTTATTTCTTCCCTGAGTCAGTTATTCTTCAGTAGCATGTTGTTTAATCTCCATGTATTTGTGGTTCTTCCTGATTTCTTTTTGCAGTTGATCTCTAGTTTCAAAGCATTATGATCAGAGAATATGGTTGGTACGATTTCAACCCTCTTATATTTGTTGAGGCTATCTTTGTGTCCCAGTATGTGGTCAGTTCTTGAGAATGTTCCAAAGCAGGTGTTTTGCAGTGGAAGGCTCTGTATATGTCAATTATGTCCAGTTGGTCTAATGTGTCATTTAAGGATGTTATTTCCTTAATGATTTTCTGTTTGGATGATCTGTCCATATCTGACAGTGAGGTATTTAGGTCCCTTACTATGATAGTGTTTTGGTCTGTTTCTCCCTTTAGTTCTGTTAGTAATTGCTTTACATATTTCAGGGCTCCCTGATTGGGAGCATAGATATTAAGAAGTGTTATGTCTTCTTGATGCATGATTCCCTTTATTGTTATGAAGTGTCCCTCAGTATCTTTCTTTACCTTTTTTATTTTGAAGTCTATTTCATCCGATATTAGTACTGCTACTCTTGCTTTTCTCTGAATGCCATTTGCTTGAAATATCATTTTCCACACTTTCACTTTGAGTCTATATTTGTCTTTGGAGCTAAGATGTGTCTCTTGGAGGCAGCATATGGTTGGGTTTTGTTTTTTGAACCATTCTGAAACTCTTGTGCCTTTTTATTAGTGAGTTCAGTCCATTTATATTTAGGGTGATTATTGAAATATGAAGTCTTCTTATAGCCATTTTATCTTTTGCTTTCTCTCCATTGTGTTTCTGTTTTCATTGCTTCCTCTCCTTGTGTTTCTGTTTTCTTTATTTTGGTTGGCTTTTGTGGGTTTTGCCTCTGATTCTTCTTGTTTTATGTTATATATTTCAGTTCTGAATCTTTGGTGTGTAGTTACCATTACGAATGTGAAAAGGATAGTTCTATATATACAGTAGTCCATTTTCTTCTGCGCGTGCCTTACCTCCATTCCTCTTTGTGAATTTGGATCTTTGAACCCTCCCCTTTCAAATCATTGTTATCTCAGTTAGTCCCTATGTATGCTGAACGTTCATTACTACCTTGCTATAGCAATTCTCTTCTTTTTATTTAAGCTTATAATGCCCTGTTCTTAGTAAGGATTGCACTCCTATGCTTCTCTTTGCCTGATAGTCATTTTACTCCTAATTATGTGTATTTTTTAAAATTTTGTTTTAGGTGAGCTGACCCCTTTCAGTATTTCTTTTAGTGCAGGTCTCATAGCAGAGAAGTTCCTCAATTTTTGTGTGTCTTGAAAGGTCTTAATTTCTCCTTCATATCTAAAGGAGAGCCTAACTGGATATATTATTCTAGGCTGGTAGTTCTTTTCACTTAATAGTTTAAATATTTGATTCCATTCCTTTTTGGTTTGTAAGGTTCTGTGCTGAGAACTCTGATGATAATCTAATGGATTTTCCTTTATAGGGTTTTCCTTTAAAAGTTACCATTTTCTTCTCTCTGGCTGCCCTGAGAATTCTATCTTTGTCATTGATTTTTGATAACTTTAATACAATGTGTCTTGGTGAAGGCCTTTTTGGGTTGAGATAATTGGGTGTTCCATTAACTTCTTGAATTCCAAGCTCCAGCTTCTTCCTTAGATTTGGGAAATTCTCATCCACTATTTATGTGAAAATGCTTTCTAGTCCCTGCTCCTTTTCCTCTCCTTCAATAATGCCCATTATTATGTTTCCTCTCTTGATGGTATCAGATAGTTCTTGTATTTCTCTTTCATTATTTTTCATTCTTTGGTTTCTGTCTTCTCCTTTTTGATTTATTTCTAGATTTCTGTCTTCGATATCACTGATCCTTTTCTCCATTTGGTCGACTCTATTTCTCAAGCTTGCTATTTCATTTTTCAGCTCTTGCAGTGTTTTGTTGTTGTTGTTGTTGTTTATCTCCAGAAGATCTATTCTGTTCATTTTGAAGGTTTCAATCTCCTTGCTCTGCTCATCTAGTTGTTTTTTCAATTCTTGAAATTGTTGATATGACTTGTTTCGGAACTCACTGAGTTTTTCCAGAAATACCATCCTGAATTCTCTGTCATTTAAGTCATATATTTCTATGTCTGTAAGCTTATTTTCTGGAAATTTTTCTATTTCTTTCTGAGGTGCCTTGTTACCTTGGTTGTTCATGGTGTTTAATGGACTATTTCTCTGCCTGGGCATTAATGGAAGTGTATTCTGCTGTTTTTCCAGAAAGATTTATTATATAAAGGCCTCTCTTTAGCCTATTGCAAAGAAGGTGCTTTTCTTTTGGTTTCCAGTAGGTGACATCTAAGCCTCTTGGATCCCTGCTTTATATAAAGCTTAAATGCCTTTTTTATTTTCTTGTAGATGTTTAATCATGCTTGCTACCCTCAGTTTCAGTCTCTGTCAGTGTCAGCGACAGTCTCGGCAGCGTTTGCTCAGATTCCTCTGGGGCTCTGTGGTGTTCTGTCTCAGAGGGTATGGGGGGCAGGGCCCTCTGGGTTGGGAGTTGAGGGCTGCGGTTCAGTCTTGCTTTTACAACCAGGGCCGGTAAAACGCAACTGTTGTTTCTCTGTGGTACCATCTCGCTTCTCTGCTTTCTGCCTTGATGACTGGGCCCTGCTGATGGCTGCTTGAAACTCACAACCCTCCCAGGCAGGGCTGTTCAAGGAACTTGCTACTCCTTCTCCCCTCCACCTCCCCCTACAGGGAGCTCCGGCAGCTGCAAGAGGCAGCTTCTTTGTTTCTCCCAGTCCACCACCCAACACCCAGGGCTCTGACCTGTGGTAGCTCTTATGCACAGATCCCACACTAAGACATGCTGGTGTTTAGTTTGGGTGTTTTCGTTCAGTTTTATATGTTCAGCTTATTGTTGTTTCAAGGGCAGAGAACTGAGAATGTCTCTCACTTCGCCATGTTTCCCAGAATCCTCAGTAGTCTTTTAAAAATACTTTTCTCTAGAATTATTAGTTGTTATTTGTGGAAGGGTTTGTCCAATAGAAGATACTCTTCCATTACCAGAACTTCGCAACACTTCTAAATGCTAATATGTCATGTGAATCTCCAAGACATACAATATAATGTTTTACTAACTTATTTTGACCAGAGTTTCCCCCGCCCCCCAATAGAACAGCTGCAGAATAACTGCTTTGCCTTAGAAAAGCTGATCAAATGACAGCTTTAGTCAAGGTGCCCTTACAACTTCTCTCCAAATACAGACCTTACTTATTATCCACTAAGATGTACCGCTCACCTAATTAGATGCTGTAGAAAACATACTTGCTTTAGACACCTTGCAATTAAAGGTGAGAGTTTGACCTTCATTATAAAGTAAGAATTGTAAGAGAATATTGAATAATTGTGATCTCCACTTAAAAATGTCTGAGTGTCTAGGTTCATGTCACTGGACAAGAGAAAATTCTGAATAAGAGATCGTAATCTGGCAGGCTGACACTTAAAGAAGGAAATACAGACAAAACAAATATATATATATATATATATATATATATATATATATACATAATGCCTCATGTATCTATCTATATATATATAATATAATATTGTTATATAGCCCATTAACTACACATGATATATATATATAGATAGATAAAATGAAATACATGAGGCATTATGTATATATATATATATATTTGTTTTGTCTGTATTTCCTTCTTTCCAAAAATACCTTTGCATTCTCATGATGCATAATGCCTCATGTATCTATCTATCTATCTATCTATCTATCTATCTATCTATCTATCTATCTATAGATAGATATCTATCTATAGATAGATAGATAGATACATGAGGCATTATGCATCATGAGAATGCAAAGGTATTTTTTACATGGACTCTGAAAAGAATCAATTACCGACCAAATTCAGTACTTTGTTTCAAGTACTGAGCAATCGATCCATTTATATTTTCTCAACTTTCTATTTTTACATTTTTAACAGTAGAATAATTGAAAAATAGCATAATAAACACATACACCCTCTAAAAGATTAAAAAATTATTTGCATTTTGCATTTTTCACATTTGCTTTTTCTCTCTTTCTCTCTCCAACCTCTCCTCCAGTTTTTAAGGTAAGTTGCAGACATAAGTCTTCATTCATAGACATTTCAGTATGCATCTCCTAGGAATAAATTAATTGCATAATGTCATCTAATATTCATTTGAGAAAAGCATATAGATCTTGTCCCAGATGATGTTTTGGGGATAAATTAATTTCCTATTCAGTACAGAAATCATATCCTCTTTCAGAAAAGATGGTAAAATAAAAGAGGGAAGCAGAGGGAAAAAAAGTAGGAAAAATCTTATGAAGCTAATATTGTTTACTAGCCCATTAACTACACATGATATTTAAAATACTATGTGTAGTATAGGATGCTCTACTATTCTAGTATACTATACTGTATTGCTATAGCAAATTAACCATTCTAAGTAGTAGTTCTCTGTTAGGTTTAGGATCAATCTCTGCCCATCTCTGCCCTAAATAGCTTATACTTATCATTGTAAGAAATATCCAAACCTGTAAAGAATTTTTATTAGAGTTTATTTGAACCAAACTGATGACAGGTACCATAATACAAGATCTCAAATGCTCTGGAGAATGACAGTTTTGTAGCTTCTTTTATGCATTTGAAATTAAGGTGAGAATGTAAGGAAGATTACGTGGAGGTGGAAGAAAGCAAGGCAGGGATCAGATTACAAAATAGTTAACAAGATTATGTGTTCTCTAGAGGGTTAATACTCCCTTCGAGGGGTATTACTTCTAGTATTTCAAAGGTGTGTTAACCTAGATGCACAAGAACGATGCACAGGTTTCGCTTAAAACCTTTCACTAAAGAAGTAACAGGCCCAGGGTGTGACTACCCACCATGACCTGCCCACCTAGGAATTTATGATCAGATCACCCTGGGAGGTTACTTTCCAAAAAACCCTTTTTTTCACCCACATACCCAAATATCACCTCACCTTCTCAGCCTTACTAAATACAGCATCCCCTCTAAAACTCGAATCAAGCATAACCTAGAAAAAAACCCTCTGATTCCTACTTTTTCTCCTTTGCCCCTGCTTTCATCACCCCTTTGTCTGGGTAGAGTGTTTCTCTTCAGATCACTTAAAGAATGGAGTTCCTGCCACTAGTCCTTCTTATCAGACTGCATCTGCTGCTCACTGGCTCTCCCTCCCTGATTTCTGTATGGGTTGGAGAGTAGGGATTTGCATGCCCAGGCATATAGTAGGGCCAGATAGATATTTGTCAAATGTTTATGGAAGCAGACTGTAATAGCAAGAGAGAAACTAACATAGGACAGCAGAACTCATGAGTGGCTGGACAACAGACATTGTGGGATTTGGCCTTAGGCTGAATCAAATCTTCCTCACTGGCAGTTTTTCTCAGTCTCTTCCATCCATAGTTTTTCAGTGCTTTAACCCTACTACTTTTATCTCATTGAAAACCATTCACATTAATGTGTGTGGCAAGATGGGAACTGGAGAGGGCACCTCAAGCCAAAAAAAGTGTCTTGGAACCACTTGGAGAGCTTGATACGTGCCCTTGGAACTTGGGGAACACAGCAGACTAGTGTCTGCCTCCACCTATCACGGTCCAGGAGTGTAACCTTGGACAAGTCACTTGATCTCTCTATTCTCTACAAAAACAAGCCCTTTTTATTCACTCACCAATTATTTACTGTGGCTCTCCTATGTGCATAGGCACTGTTCATAGGCACATGTTAGAATGCTAAGTCTACCTTTATAGACTTGCACCCAATTTAATTTATACCATTTCCTTCCTTTAGCACAGAATTGTCCAGAATTCTCAATGCTTAGGAGATTGTAATCTAGGTATTGAAGGCTCCAAAAACAAAAAAAAAAGTTAGTGGGCTATGTAAAGGTGACAACAGAGGCAAGACCAGGGTAAGAGATAAACTAAGTAAAGAGTTATAGGTGGACCAGAATGAAATGCACTTGACTCAGACAGCTTGAAGGAAGGGAGCAAAGGGGAGAAACCCTGAGCAAAAGCAGTGAGGAAAATAAAGCCCGTCGTGGTAAATTCCCAAGCATAATAGGGGAAATGCCTTATTCTTCCCAATGTACAATTCGCTATTCTTTTCAAGCAACAACAATATGAACAGAACAATGTTTATGTGTTTGCTATTATGGCAAGAGAGAGAGAGAAAGAGAGAGAGATTCAGCTAAATATCTTTGTCCTTGAGGATTTAATACTGTACATAATGGTTAAGGTCATGGGTTTTGACAAACATGGGGAACATGAGCCAAAATCAGTGAGACTGATGTTTTGTTCCAGAAAAACTACACAGATTAACCATGACCATAAAGAACATGATAGTGTCAGGAAGAAATTTTAAACTTCTCAGAAGATATTTAGATATCTTGTCAGGCAGAACATTTTGTTTTGATTTCGGTATATCACAATTTGATTGTTTTTCCTCATTGCACAACAATGTGCTTACCAAGAAAACCAAAGGGCTATTGGTAANAGTTGGAAATTGCTCATGTAAGGACACGCACTCACATTCAAAATGCAAACACACACAGACATGAAAAAATGTCATCAAGAAAAAGAAACATGAGGTATTCAATAAGGAAAATTGATCATTAATCAGGAATTGAACTATGAGATTGAAAATATCTTTGGGCAAAAGTTGATGAGCATGTTGCCTCTTTGGGAAAAGCCAAGGAGACCAATATCATGTTATTTTAAAGAGCTCCCTTGTGCTCAGTTATCTTAGCTAAAATATGGGGCTATTAGGTCCAAGTGCATTGTCTGTCAACCTAGAGAGCGGTTGATAGGAATATAGAACCTAGTTGGATGCTCTGAAGTCAGCACTGAGATATATCTGCTAATATGACAATTTGATTCATTAAATGAACACCAACAGCAAAATAAACTCATGTTTCATTACGCGAAAAATCATAAAATTCCTTGATTCATAACCCTCATGGCTGATGGACTCTTACTTCTGTTAAGAAGCTAGGGAAGCACAATTGAGATCACATTAATGTTTACTCTTAGGAATCCAGAAATGCACCATTTGAGGATTTCTGCAGCTATTATTCTATCCTAACATTACTGGAGTATTTTGTGTGTGTAAAGGCCTTCTAGAAAACTTCTGCCTTTGCTTCTCCTTCACACATCTACCTTTCTGCTTTTTTACGTGTAATGTTGTAGCGTTACAATGCTTTACAGATTGTGCATTATATATTACATAACTAAATAGGTAAAGTACATTTTATGGTCCCATGCCTCCTCATTTACTAATTGTAAGAGCTTTGGCAAGTCAGTCTCTCTGAATTACAGCTTCTACAGCTGTAAAATGGAGCTAAGAATAACTTTTATTGGTGGTTTTAAAACAGGTCTTCAAATTTTTTGGCCTCCGCCCCTCGCCCTCAAAGACAGGTCCCAATTCCCTCAGCTTAGTGACCCACCCACATCTAGGGAATAGAATGTGGCAGAAATCATGCCGTATGACTCCTGAGACTAGGTTCCCCTTGGCTCTCCCTTTGGAATGCTTGCTATCGAAACCCAACCACTTCACCAAATGGTGAAAATGCCAAGCTGTCACACGGAAAGGTCACATGTAAGTATTCCCTCAATGGTACCAGATAACCTCCCAGCTGACAGCCAACACCAGCCACCAGAAATGTGAGCGAGTTTTCAGCCCCCAATCTTTGAGCCACCTCAGCTGACACTGAGTGAAGCGGAGAGAAACTGTCTTTTTCAAGTTCTTCCAAAATTATAGATTAATGAGCAAATAGATGTTCATTACCGTTTTAAGCCATTAAGTTTTTAGATGTTTTGTTATACAGCAATGGGTAACTGGAACAAATTTTGGTATGATAATACAATTGAAAATACAGGTAGCAATGACTTCAGGTCTGGATGGCAGGCAGAATTTGGAAGGTATGCAAGAACTGTTTGTTAAAGCCTCATGATTCTTGAAGAAGTTATTGGTTAGGGCTGACAGCAAAGTGAGGAAAATGTTATTGAGAGCTGTCATATAGTGGTAAAAGGTTTAACAACACTGTCATCTGTGGTAACATGGAAAATAGAAAAAAACACCCAAATAAATGAATGCCATATCTAAGGAGATTTTCAATAAGACTGTGGAAGATGATGTCTGGTTTCTTTCTCTAACTACAGTAAAATGCAAGAGAAGAGAGATAAGCTAAGAAAGAACTTTTACGTATATAGGAGCCAGGAATTGCTGAGTATGAAAATAACAATTTCTCCTTCCTCACCTCTCCATATGGGAAATGAAATGGCTTCCATGTGGAAATCAAATCCAGAGTGCTGTCGGGAAAACACAGTCCGAAGGGGGAGCCAGGGATGTGACTATAAAACGCTGAAGACCTCAGAACATTTTAAGGTGTTGCTTCATAGATCATTGCAAGCAGACCAAAGACCTACAAATTGTAAAGGTGTTTTCAGACAGCAGCTTTGGAAAGGTTGAGGTAGAGAAAGGGAAAAGGAGATTTATGGGTGTGGCTTTTGCCTAATAAAGTTGGTTATAAATTTATTCATAAGAAGCCTACAATATTTTTTAAAGAATTATAATCAGTTTGGACTGAAAGGGGCATTCAGGCCATTGGATCCTCAGATTTCTAAGGGCAGAAAGCAGTCTAAGATGGGCTACTTTTAGTGGAGAAGAAAGAATGGCTCAAAGGGTAGAACCAGGAGCTCAGTGGGTGGAGCCAAAGATTCTGGTGAACAACTCTCAGGAAGTAGACTGAGTCCTAATCAAGGTACTGGCAACACATGCTCAGTTAGATTTCAGAACTGCTATGTACCAGTGACTGCCACGTGCCTCCCGTTTGTCCCTTTTTTTTAACAAAAATGTTCATAGCCGTTATGTTGTGCCTGTTCCATTGCTGTATATTCGGTGTGGTGGGCAGATGGCTTGTCTCTGGATTCACAGGCCTTCAGATTTAAATGATCTACATCTCGGGAACAGTACCAAAGGAGCCTCTGCCCCTCCAGAACCCGATTTACATGTTGGGATCATGGACCTCAAGCCCGAGCATGATGCTACAGTGGGTATAATGTCTTAAGGGATCTAGGGAAGAGGGCAGTGAGGGGGTCGGGGGGGATGTAAATAATTTATGTCCAGTGGGAGAATTGTTATGGTCTTAAAACATGTCCACAAATTCTTGGATATTCTGCCCAACAAAAAGTGGACCTTAATTCCCCTTGAATTGTGGCTGGCCTCAGTGACTTACTTCTAACAAATAGAACTTGGCAACAGTGATACTATGTAGCTCTCAGATAAGAACAGAAGAGGAGACAGCTTTTGCCTTGTTTTCTTCTCTCTTGGAAGATTCGCCTTTAGAACCCAGCCACCATTTTGGGAGGAAGCTAAGCAGCCACGTGGCCAGTTCCAGCTAAGGTTCCGGCTCACTGCCAGTATCAACCAGAAGCCTGTGAGCAAGTGAATTTTCAGATGGCCCCAGCCACCAGTCTCAAGTCACCCCAGATGATACCACAGGGAGCAAAGACAAATTCATAAGAAAAACAAATGCAGTTATTGTTTTAAGGTACCAAGTTTTGGGGTGGTTTGTTATGTGGCAACCACCCAGATGTTGATATGCAAATGTCTACTAGAAATATCCACATATCTAAACAAAACCTTGTAACAGTTACAACATTTTACACATTATAAATTACGATTACTTTATGGTCCCCAGCTTTATCATTAACTAACTCGGGAATTTTAGCAAGTCACTCTCCTCAGCTTCAGTTTCTGCAACTGTAAGACAGAGATGAAAACACATCTTAAAAAAAAAAAATCACTTATGAAGATTACATAGCAACAAGGAAAATGACATATCGTAGGTTATAAGATTATATACAAATGGTTACAAGTGTAAAAATATGCAGATGAGAAGATAGATTAGATTAGTGGGCTTAAAAGTAATTTTTCCTTCCATTTAACAAATTTCTGTAAGACTATTTCCTTTAGTAATAAAAAATAATGTGTTTTTAAAAATCCCATTGTGCATTTCCAGCTGAAACCCAGTGAGTGAGTTGGTGGCTGTTTCTTCTCATTGACCTCCCTGCTGGTTAAATCAGGTAAAGTGGCTTGGAAAAGGAACAGGGACAAAACTCCCCATTGCTTGGAGCTTGGGGATCAATTGAGGATTGACTCCAGAACCCAGATTTTCTGCCTCCCCAACCAGCGCACCATTCCCTCATACTGTATGTAGCCTCTCAACACTTGTTAGTTTTCAGTTGGGCTGAGCATTAACACCAATGCCACATTAAATGCCCATTATTTAAATGAGGAGTAGTCCCAGCTATCTGAGTTTAGAGGCCATGTAATCCTATGGGCAGGGGAGTCAGTCAAAAGGCATGGGTTGGAAATCTGTCTCTACCACATATTATCTAGGGTCTTTGCAGATGTAAATAAGGATCTTGAGAGGATACCAGACTGAATTACACAGGTAGGCCCTGAATCCAATGACGAGTGCCCTTATAAGAGAGGAAGACACAGACAGAGAGCAAAAGGCCATATGAAGACGGAAGCAGAGGCTGGAGTTATGTAACCACAAACCAAGGAATGTCTGGAGCCATCGGAAGCTAGAAAAGGCAAGGAACAGATTGTCCCATGGAGCTCCAGAGGGAGTGCAACCCTATGGACACCTTGATTTTAGGCTTCTAGCTCTCAAAACTATGAGAGAATGCATTTCTGTTGTTTCAGGCTACCGAGTTTACAGTAATTTGTTATGGCAGTCACAGGAAACTAATGCGGTGGATGAATCTCACAATCATTAAATGAAAAAATTCAAGTTACAGAAAAACATTTTAATAAAAAGTTAAAAACACAAAAACTGACACTTTATATTGAACTTTATATTGCTTATGGATACATAGTTATCATGGACACATAGAAAGTATTAAGAAACAAATGGGAATGATAAATGTATGGGAGCGGAAACTATGAAGTGATGGGAAGGTAGGGGACACAATGGGAGTACACAGAGGTTTCACCTGTATTGATAATATTGTTTCTTAGAGCTGAGTAATAGGGTCGAGCATGATCAATATCATATTTTTATAACATTATGTGTGACTTAAGTATTTCATAATAATTAAATTTAAAATAACATTTAAGAAAACAAGAAAATAGATAAGAAGGAACGTTGGTAGCACTTTGAAATGGAGAACTTCTGTCTTGGATAAGGCATGACCTTTGAAATGTCAGCCCAAACAACATGATTTGATGCATATGTATCTCCTGATCCTTAATAAGCAGATGAAAATCACTTTGTTAATATTCAGTGTTCTGATGTCGGTTATAAATAATTTCAATAGTAACCTTTTTCATTGGAAAAACACCTGTACAGTACCAACTCTGATTACTCCCTGTGGATATTGCTTAGCTAAAAATTAATATATCATACTTTCTAGAATGACAGACTGTGGGCTGGAATAAGAGAAAACAGTAATTTATAAGATGGAGTAATTACTGGAGAATCCAGGTACTATTTACTGACTTTCTTCTTTGTTCTCAAGCCAACAAAATTATTCAGTCCACCTTTCCAGAGTCCTTTATTAGCCTTAATCTTAGGTTGTCTATCAAAAACAATACTGTTGTGGATTAATAAACACCACAAACCCATAATAAACCGCTCAGGCCCTTGGTCTTCCGAGGTAATAAGTGAGCTCAGCTGAAGCATTATCAAAGTGTGACTGACTGACTGACTGGGCGGTGGAGCACGTGCTCCCTTGGCGAGGCTGAGGCCACCTCCCTGACTGCGCTATCTGGAATACCCACGAGGTGGCAGCAAACCCACGGCTAACAATCAGTGGCTTCCAAGGGCAACCGCCATTGACTTCTTCATTACAACTAACATAAACGATAATTTGAGCTCTGGCATGAGCAGCTTCACATTCTTTTCTTTCTTTCTTTCTTTCTTTTTTTTTTTTATTTCAGTACACTTAGTGAAATACTTTATTATTTTAAAAACATGCCTATTTCCCAAAGTGCAATAGGCATGTGAATAATTTTAAGTAATAAGACATACATTTATACGATAAAGGTACAGTGGAAGTCAATATCTATAATATTCAGAGAAAGTCTTTCAAACAATTTGCATTTTATGAAGGGCAGAATCATTTGACAGTAGGTAAGTTACAGTTGGTTCTAAGTATGTTGAGATTCAATAAGGACATAGAACCATAAACTAGAAAAATGCCTTTTCTAAGTGAACATAAATGTGGAACACTAGAAACAATGCGGTGACAGAAAGAACACTGGCTTTGCCACTGGCTTTGGCATTTGGCATTTGGAACACAGATTTGAGCCTTTTCCCTGAGGAAATGTGGGGTCTGGGATATCTCTCTATGCAACGGACTTAATACTTTTGCTACTGACAATGGAAGAAATCATCTAGATGCTCAAAAACGTCTGTTGAATATTGTTAAATAAAATGATGGTGAGAACTTTAAAAACCATACTTTAATGAATAACACAAAATATGTAACCATGGGTTTCATAACCAAAACAGATAATGCGGTAATAGTTTTCAGAAATGAAGTAACTATAAATATTCCTCCCCCCATACTAAGCAGTGGTTCTCAACTCTGAGAAGCTTTTTAAAATTCCAGGTGCCCAGAGTTTTGGGGGTGGAAACTAGCTATTGTTTTTGTGTTGTTTGGTTTGTTTAAGCCTTTTAGGTGGTAATAACAAGCAGCCAGGATTGACAACCACTGCTCTAGTGCAAAAATGAGTTAGTGTTGTTATTGAATATTGGTCATAATTGAATCAGAGAAGAAATCAGTTTCTAGTTGAGAAGAATTAAATACTACTTAAGACCCAAAATACAGGGCTGAGTCATGCTCACTTTTCTTTGTTATGATACTTATCCTTTTTTTTCTCTTTCTACAAAAGAAATATTGCTTGAAGCAGAAAATGTGAAAAGCACAATGAAAATAAAACAAAGAAAAGCACTCTAAATCTGTAACCGCTGTGAACACATTGGGGCATGTCCTTGCAGTTTTTTTTTTCTTGTGTATATAGGTGTATTTTAAAAATGAAAATGGAATCAAACCATGTTTTGTAGCCAGCTTTGTTCACGCATTGTTACAATGTGGGCATCTTCCCATGCCAATAAGCTTTCTTCTGTGACGGTTTTTAATGGCTACCTTGCAGCAATTAGATGCACCATAATTTCTCTTATTGTTGAACATTAGATTGTATTATAAGAATATTACTCTGAATTCTTGTAACACGTTTTGGGGGTTTTGTTCGGTTGGTTGGTTGGTTGGTTATATTTGCACAAAGCTCTGATAATTTCTTTGAGTAATTACATCGCCTTACATATTCACTCCCGATCAGTTTGGACAGGGTTTTAAATGAATCAACGAACAGAAGGATGAGCTTCTTGAAAGTGCTGACACCAATGACCTACCTCCAAATTCCAGAAGTGCCTCCAGAACAGCTGGATCTCTTAGCCAATGGTGTTAAGTAGGGAAGCTCAAAATTAGTAAAATATTCACTAGGTCAGTGGTTCTCAAAGTTTAATGTGCAATACAAATCACCTGTCAAATGCAGATCTTGTTGTAATGCAAATGTGGGGTGGGGCCTGAGATTCTGCATTTCTAACAGGCTCTCAGGTGATGCTGACACTTCTGGTCAGTGGACCACACTTGAGAAGCACGGAGCAGGATTACATCCCTTTAGACTAAGTAGGCCTATGTCCCATCTTAGGGCTTCTCGATAGCATAAAATACAATGACTTCCACAAGTAAAGGGGCAGGGTTAAACGAATATCTACTTTCAATAATGTATTTATTCAAGCCAGTCCATTTAACCTTGCTTTTGAAAAAAAAAGTTTTGCTGTTTATTTTTAGTGTTCTCTCTAATTTTCAGGTGACTGTAGGCAGCTTCTATTTCAATATTAGTAATTATATAAAAGAGAAAATTCAAGGTTTTATAGCTGAGACAAAAGATGTATCACAAATCCCAAAAGTGAATGAAGCAGGATACCCTTTCACCCATTCCTTAGAGGAATCTTTCCACTTTCATGGGTGGTTTATCTTGTAAATCTGAAGTGTAAAGAACATGCTTAGTAATTGGTGGGGTTTCCCAGAAAACATAACTTTTTTTGACCAGAAAAAAACTAAATAAACAAATATAGTTTTCGTTTGAACAAGGTAAGGTAACTCACCATCTACTTTGAATATTGACAACTCATAGCATTTAAACGACTTTTATTACAAAAGAACAATGCCTGTTCAATGTAGGAAAATGGGACAAGTTAAAAGGCATTTTAAAAATTAACCGTAGATCCCATCACCCAGAGATAACCATCGGTTTTTTTAAACTAATTTTTCAATTATAGTTGATATACAATATTACATTCGTTTTGGGTGTACAACATAACAATTAGACATTTATATAACTTATGAAGTGATCACCCCAATAAGTCTAGTACCCATCTGACACTATACACAGTTATTACAATATTGTTGACTATACTCCCTATGTTGTATTTTACTTCCCCGTGACTGTTTTTATAACCGGCAATTTATACTTCTTAATCCCTTTCACCTTATTTGCCCATCCCCCGAAGCACAATTAATCTCTTGCAAGCATCTCCAAGTACTTCAGCAAGTTAGGAAAATCCTTATTTCCTCTCTGGTTCATAAAATCTGCATCCAGACACAATCTTGTCTAATTTTTCTGTTCCTTATCCAAAGGAGTAGGCATAGTAAATCTGAGGCACTCTTAAAAACTATTTCTTCCTCACATCCTTCATCAGTCATATTAAATATATTTTATTTGGGGAAAATTATTATTAAGTCATCTAAAATTTTATATTAATTTTCATAGTGAAATTATTCCGCTTGTTTTCACAAGTGGAAATATGACTGTTTAATGATTTCTGTTTTTTTCCAATTATCACTTTAGCATCCCTTCCTTAGTGAGTCAGCAGCCCACACTATGACAAGCTAATTAAACACATTAACCCCTACATGTCAGCTCACATACTGTGTTCAGTCAGTTAAAATGCCATAGGGCGCTGCAGAATAACTACTAGAACCATGGTTTGATCAGTGCTACAGACTTTACGATAGGTCCGTACACGGACTTTTATATGCACTTTATTATGTCCACCATAGCAGCTCTGTGAAACATCAATTTTATCTGCTTTACAGTGACAAAACTGAGGTTCCAAGATATAAAGTGATTGGCTAAAAATTTCATGTTCAGGGAGTAGCGGAACAGAGAAAATGGTACCTTTTTTGATTTTCTACTCCTGACCAGCTTTTGTTCTTAATTTTCTTATTAAACTCTTCAGAATAAAAAAGGCCTTAATTTAAAAATATAAGATAAAAATATACAGATGTTTATGTTTCTTGCTGTCCTATAGTAAACTCATTTATCTCTGAGCACAACATAAAAATATAAGATAAATATGGGCACTCTGCACTATCTTTTTAGTTTTTCTGTAAATCTAAAACTGTTCTGAAAAGTTATTTAAATGTAAAAAAAGAAAATCTTATGAAATTACACACATTGTGTCAAAATATCTTTTATATAAATAGTTCTTTCCTAATTTCCATTTCTGCCTTCATTGCTTTATAATCCTGTGAAGTCCTATAACCAAAGATCTCTGGACCTCTTGATATGAAAGACTAGATTGCTGAGATATTCCAGCCAAGAGACTACATCCTGCATAATCCAGAGCCTTTCAGTATAATGAAGCATCTTTTCCATCATGGCCAAAGACACATTTCCCCTCTTAGTGTCTAATTCTTTCAGTCCCAGAAATGTGCTGGCATCCATAATTTAATTTGACCCCTCCAGAAGAAGAGCATTCCTAAGGATGATTGCCTTAGAATACTGGGTGTACTTCAGGTTCCCATTCAACAAGCATGTATCCCCTCCCCGTCCAAGAGCCCACAACATGGCCTCAGTCTTCTCTGGAATTTCACAACAACAATTAGCTGGCACTCACCTCTTCTGGTAGCACTGGAGCCCAAGGTCACTTCTCTTTTACAAGTAACACGATGTAAGTGTTTAGCAACCCCTTCTTATTAAAGAAGACTCCATCTTCTCCCACTATTTTTCTTTCCATCTTTTGTCTTCCAAGGATGGCTGTGCCAGACACGTTCTGGGGCCCTTGGGAAATTGAATTTGGAGGAAAGACTGAGGACAAGAAGCGCTCAGGTTAGTGCCAATAGAGAAAACTTTTCAGAACCCCTGATTTTTATCTGGCGGATGGCCTTCCAGAATCTCTAGTTTCCTGTGTAGGTAGGTGTGGTCTTATGACTAAGTTCTGGCCAATGAGATGTGAGCCAAAATAATGTGGGTGACTTCTGGGTTATGCCTTTAAGAGGAAGAGGTTTGTCTTCCCTTCTTTCCCTTTCTGCGAGCAGGAATATTGGGAATGAACTTTCTTGGTCACGAAGATGAGGAAAACACCCAAAAAATAATAGAGCAAAGAGAGGGGAAAAAAAAGAGGCCTCGATTATTTGCAAAGGAAAGCCACTGTGCTTTCACATGAGAGAGAAATTATCCTCTAACTTGTTAAAGCTATTGAATATCATTTCTTTCTGGCTTAAGTGGATCCCCTTCCAATGTCAATATCCGTGTCAGCCCTTGGAGTACCTTTTAAGCTCTGGGCCCTCCCAGCACCCTCTGTCCCACTCTAACTAACTAGGCCAGGTTTAGGATACTGCAAGGTACAATTTGTTCTGTACTTTCTCTACTCTCTCTCTCCTGTGGTTCTTAGATATGTTCTCGTGAAAAGCATAACACAATGTTCTTTCTCTCATTCTGTTCTCTGCTCTAAGCTTTCAGTCAGTCAATCAATCTCCTTCACTCTCTCAAAGGCTCTGCTATTAAGCTCACCACCTTTGTGCTGTTGGCATCTATTAAGGCTGCAATTCTGTGGTTCTGCTGCTCATTCCCAACTGACTTACTGCACAGTAGAACGGAGTAATTTACTGCCTTCAGAAAACTCTCTCTCCACTTACACAGGAAAAGAACAGGCTCTCTCACATAAAACCACCAGGAAGATGACTTTCTCAAGGAAAACAAACAAGTCTCACTCTCTTATCTCATGACACAGCCACTCTTGGAAGAACTAATTAGATGTCATCTGGATCTAAAGACTGAAATCAGCCCCACCTCATCCCTGCAGGATAGCTAACTGTTGTAGGGGTAGAGGATGGGGGGTAAGTGGGTGGAGGGTCATTCACTCAAGCCAAAGAAAATTATATCTTGAAAATTGAAACACAACAATCGGTAGTCCAAGGAAGCTGTTGGCACCAGAAAGATGCTGCAAAAATTACAGTAACCTCTTTACAGAGAGGCAGACCATGGCATTGGGAGCAAGCTATATTTGGAGAATTAGGCTTGTTGTTGGTATTAGGGAGGGCTGCCAACAGATAGCAGGACTCCAAGCATCAGGCAGAAGTTTAAGGACAGGAATTTGGGCCCTAGAGTAGTGATTCTCAGCTGGAAAAGATTTTGTCTCTCCAGGGGACATGTGGCAATGTCTGGAGAGATTTTTAGTTGTTATAATTCTTGGATGCTAATGGCATCTAATGAGTAGAGGCCAGAGATACTGTTAAACATTTTCAATGCATAGAGCAGCTCCTACACACAGATATGCAAATAAAAAATTGTCCGGCACAAAATGTCAACAGTGCCAATGTTGAAAAACCCGGCCATAGAGGGACTAACATTAACCAGACAGGGCTGCTATCTCAGGGTATACCAAGGGGCCCAAGCAGTCTTTCAGGACACAGGCTCAAGAATAGGAAAGTAAGACCTGGCTCTGATTACCAAAGCTGGGCTGCAGGTCACAGGAGCAGGACTGAATCCTTTTTATCAGAACCGAGGCACAATGTCACAGCCAGACTAGGAGCAAAGTAAATGAATCCCAAATCCCCAAGGCATCCCTCAGGAACAGCTTAAACCCCTCTAGAAAACTGGGAGCATTGTTCTATAGCAAAAGTCTTAACCTGATTTTATAAAACTTTTGGAAGCAAGGGGAGATCCAAGTACATAGATAAGGGATCTTGACCTTTCTCAAATTATATGCAAAATTATGTGGTTTTGCATTTTCCTAGGGTAAGGTTCCAAAATTTCTCTTGGGATCTAAATGTACACATCAGACTCCCCCAAAAAGGTCAAAAACCATTGTTGATGGCCTAGGATATCAGGTTGAACCTGCCAGAGGGGAACACAAGCTCTCAAGTAAAGAAAGAGAAAGGATATAAAAGTAAAGATAATATAGCTAGCAATACATTTACTGAGTCCCAGGCACTGTTTTGTTGCCTAACTTGGATGAATTCATTTAATCTTCATAACAATCTTATGAAGCAGATACTTTTTCAATCTCATTTTATAGATGAAGAAACTAAGGTTAGACTTTCTCTATGGCAATGCTTTCCAACTTTCTTCACATCATGGCACATACACACACAACAGCTATTATAGAGAAAGACTATCAGAAAGAATAAGAGAGTTTAATAAGTTTGCCATAATAAGGTCAATAGCAAAACTACAATTACAAATCTATACATTAGCAACAAATATTTAGAAAAACAATTAAAGACGTCAGTTACAATTAAAACAAATTATAAGGTACCTTGGAATGAATCCAGTAAAACGTGCAAGATCTTTATAGAGAAATCAAAAAGTTTTAGTAATATACATCAAAGGCATAGTGGGGTAAAGGGATGAGGATGTGTATGATCAGATGCAACTTGGCCAGGGGCTTCTGCAGCCCCATGTCCCTTCTCAACTATCTGCCTTGGCCTCCTCAGGCCTGAGGATTTAGAATCTCTGAAGCCCATTCAGAACATATCAGTTTGCTTACATGGCACACCAGATAGAAATTCCTGCTATTACCATTAAAGAAATTTAGTTATTAGATATAAATATTCCTATGAAGACAACACTCATGATGCCTAGCTATTTCTAAAAGCAGGCCCGGAAAGTGAAGAGACAATTATAATCATACAGGAAACTTTGCCAAGTAGAAAAAGAGGGAATAGAATCCAACTCATGATTTGATACATTTCAACGCTGATACTAAAACCAGACAAGAACTGGGAAAAGAAACTTTCGGGCCAATAAAAGATCAGTAGACAAAATATAATTGCAAATCAACACCTTAGCAACAAATATATAGAAGGTACAATTAAAAGAAAGATGCTAATTACAATGGCAACAACAAAAAACAAGGTACCTTGGAATACATCTAACAAAAGATGTGGAAGCCCTTTATGGAAAAAAATCATAAAACTTCAGAAAATGTTGAAAAATGTAAAAATGTAAAAAAATATAAACAATATTTTCCTAAAACAACCTACGGGTTTAATGGTATTCTATGCATGCATGGAACTTGACGAGCTGATTCTAAAACAAAGGAGAACAAAGAATAGCCAAAACAATCCTGGAGAAAAACAAGTGAAGTCAATGAAATTAAGATTTGTTATAAAGTCATTAATAATTAAGAACATGTTATCAGTTCAGAGATAGATCAGTGAATCAAAACAGAATCCAGAATAAGGTCCATGAATAGATGAATATACAGAAAACCTAACTATGGCATTGCAAGTGAGTTGGAGGGGGACAGACTATTTAAAAAGTATTGATTGATTAGCCATATGAGGGGAAAAGTTAAGTAAATTATTACCTCACTCTATACACAAAAACCAATTCTAGTTGGATAAAGGACCTAAAGACAAAACTTTAAAATTTTAGAAAAATATGTAGAACTAATCTTTCTAACTTAGAGGTAATAAAGGATTTCTTAACACAAAACTGGAAGCATAAATTCAACTACATTAAAATAATAAAACTGCTGTTCCTCAAAAGATATCAGAAGCCAAAAACTGGAGGAAGATACTCACTACACATATAGTGGACTCAGGGATAGTATTCAGCCATATGGGCTTCATTGAATCAATAAGGAGAAGATAAAACTGAATATAAAATGGACAAATATGAATGGCCTTGCACAGAAGAACACATCTAAGAGGTAAATAAATATATGAAAATATTATCAACCTCATTAGTTACTAGAGAAATACAACAAGTTCCTGTTTTACACCCAACAGATTGGCAAAAGTTTAAAAGTCTGACAATAGCAAGTGTTGGTGAGACTTTGTGAAAATGGTAACTATTATACACTGTTAGAGAATAATCTGCAACTCTCCAGTAAAGCTGAATTTATGCATTAACACTACCTCCTGGCAATTTTTCTTCTGGTATGGAATCAGGCTTCTAAGATGGCCCACAATGATCTCTGTTTTCATGCCCACGTGTAATTTCCTCCCCCTAAGGAGGGGATGCATCTAGTGGCTTGCTTTTAACCAATAGAATATATCAAGAATGAAGGGATTTGCCTCTGAGGTTAGGTTTCAAAAAACCGACTCTGCCTAGCTCTCGTTCTCTCTGTCTCTTCTTGCTTTTCTTGTGAGAAGCAAGTTGTTGAAGCAGGCTGTAACTATGGAGAAACCCACATGGCAAGGAATTGAGAACTCCAGCCAACAGCCAGAGAGAAACTGAGGCCTTCAGCCCAGGAGGAACTGACTCCTGCCAACAACCAAGCGAGCTTGGAAGTGGATTCTTTCCCAGGATCTGACTGCAGCACCTGCTGACACCTTGCTAACAGCCCAGTTAGAGCACAGAACCGAGGACCTGGCTAAGTCACATCTGGATTCCTAGCCCAAAAAACTCTGAGTCATAAATACATGTTGTTTTAAGCTATTAAATCTGGGGTAATTTTTTATGCTGCAATAGATAACTAATACATCTGAATATAAATCCTGGCATGGAGCTTCCCAACAGGTGAACCAAGGCATACTGGTATGCAGAGTATGGATTACAGGTGAGCCCAAGATACTGATCCTTCAGCTTCTGAGGCTGCCAAGAGCAGGCAGGTCAAAGCGGGCCTGGGAAAAACAGAGTCAAGAGCAGATTATTTCCAGCCAAGAGCAACCTCATCTGTTTACCTCAGTGTGCCATATGATATTATTGGGGGCTTTTGTGTGTCGTGATGTGAAAAAGATAAAGCATAGGATTATAAAATAATTTCTATTTCTTCTGGAGTATGTTTGGTAATTTATATTTTCTAGGACGGTGTGTTCTCAATGTTTCATCACCTGGGAACTTGCTAAAAATGCAAATTTTCAGACTCTATCTCAGATCTACTAAATCGAATATTGTATGGGTGAATCTCAATAATCTGTGTTTTTAAAGCCTTCCAGGTGATATGGATATGTGCTAAAATTTGAGGAACACTGTTCTAGGAATTTGTGCATTTTGCCAGTTTTCAAATTTATTGGCAAAGGTGTTCCAAATGTATTCTTAAACACTTTTAGCATCTAAGTCATGTCCTTTTTCATTGCTAATGTTGTTTGTATTTCCTCCTCTTTCTTGGCCAAGTTCTCTGAAGGTTTGTTGCTACTATTAGTCTTTTTTAAAGATATACCTTGTTGTTTCATAATTTTCTATTTCATTAATTTTTTTCTCTTATTATTTCCATCCTTCTACCCTCTTCAGATTTATTCTGATCTTCTATCCCTGTTAACTAAATATTTGGGAGCACTTTTAATTATATATTTGACTTAGATTTATTGGGAGGTGGATAGCACAGATGGTACCAATTCTGGCCCCAAACATATGTGATAACAAACCTGTAGTTAGATATTCTCCAAGTATTTCCTCCCATTTTAAAATTTTCTATTTAGATCTAATGATGATCGGTGGATTCCCTCCACTATCTCTCTCTCTCTCTCTCTCTCTCTCTCTCTCTCTCTCTCTCTCTCTCTCTCTCTCTCTCTCGTGCCCCACCCTCACCACCACACCCCAGTTCAACTCTCTTGAATGTACCTAGTATAAACTTTCTGGAATTCTGGCTTCATGTGGATGTTTTCCAGTCCCTCCTCTTAGTTGTTACAGACCTCATGTTTTTGTCTGTCTTCCTCAACATATGGCCTCCTAGAGTAGCCAGAAACCTCCATTGCAAACACTAGCATCTGATGGGTTTATCTCTCTGAATTTTTACTTTCTTATTCTCTATGGCAAGGATATTCCTCCTTTTCCCAATAGTCAGCCAAATATTTTAAAAGATATTTTTAAAGTATGTTTCATCCAGAATTTTTAGTTCCATACTGGACGACTATCTCTGGACATCTAGTCTTCCATATAACCAGAAACAGAAGTCATCATATTTATAACATAAACATTTTCTTTGTCTTTTCCTAATTTTTAAAGTTGAATGCTTATTTCATTTTAAGGCTTTCTTATTTTTTATATTTTAAGCTATAATTTTCCCTCTGAATACCACTTTACTTCACAATAATGATAGAGATAACAAAATTATTACTATTGCATAGGTGCAACGTAAAATGATCTTTATGTATTGTCTCATTATGTATTGCCAAATGGTCTTTATGTATTGTCACAAAACTCAAGGAGATGTATACTATTATTATTCCTCATTTTATCAATGAGGAAAATGAAGTGAAAAAAAGTGCTTTCTTTAGTATCACAAAGATAGGGAGCATGCAGGGAAGCCAGGATTCTAACCCACGTTGGCTTGAATTCAAAATGAATTCTTGCAACCAATTCAATGTATTTTATGAATTGGGGGGAAGGGGTGTGTGTGTGTAGATATTTGAGATGAGAGTAAAAAGGAAAAAAATGGCATCATTTGGTTTTAGAGTATGAGAGATCAAAGTACCTCACAACTTGAACTAAGGGAGAGAGAAAGATGCAGGTTATTAAGGGAACTATAACAGTCCAACCCAAATTCAGAGACCCCAGTGCAAACTGAGGAAGTATGGCAAGCAGTAACAGGTGTGCACCACCACCGCCTGGGTTCCCAGGCACTGATAGAAACTTGTCTTTCCCTTCCTAATTCAAATGATTAATTTTTGCTTTCTTTGCACAACTTACCAAAACAAAACATTTTTTTTTTCTCGAATGGCCACATGTGTAATGTATAGAACCATCGCTGACAAATATATTTTTGCCAAAAATAAAATGGTCTCTTCTGCTAATCCCAGATCTGGCACCAAGCCAACTGGCTTCTTGCTTTTATTATTTGCAGCAGAATCCAGGATTCAGAGTGCACAAAAGAGCCAAACAGGAATATAACTCCTGATAATATTGTCTCCACGCCTTGTGCACTTATCCTTTTTGTCTCTCCCCAGGGGAAGAGCGGTTATTCTTACTTATGCTAAATCCAGTTGTTCCCCACAGCGGCCGTGTAAATTTTGGCACCAAGTACAAGGCAGAATAAAAAGTCAAGGCAGTGGGAGGTGCTCACACGAGAGCAACAGGCGGCCCCAAAGCCCCAAACCGTTCTATCCATTTTCTCCTAAAAATAAAGGGTTCTATTCATCAAAAACTTTTATGTATTCTTGTGATTTTTCTTACAAAAAAGGCAACATGATATGCAGGCAAAGAATAACAACTCCTGGTTCACAAACCATGCCATCCTTTCGTTTTCCAGAGTAAGCAAATACGCCAGAGAGAGGACAAGTAGGAGGGGCTCGGTGTTTGCTGTATTCGCCAGGCAAAAAACATTTGCAAAAAGGAATCTGATCTCACATTAGACATTAAAATTGTTCAGTGCGAGGGAAACTGCACCCCCATTTAACAAAATGAATTATCCAGTGCCTAGATGTGAGAGGTGTTACAGCTTTGTTTTAACGTGATTTCTAAATACCATAGATTTCTTGTCATTTCTTCCCAGCCGAGGAGAATGGGTTAGTTAGAATTTACCAAAATATAAAGATTTTTTTAGACTTCTTCTACTCTCACCTGTTTCCTTTCAATCTTTAAAAACTATCTGTTGTTGTAAGTCCAATTATTGTGTGCTTTAGAACATTTCTTCTACTTATTAATACAATCATATGATTAGATAAAACGTTTAAAGAGTTAAAAAATCGCAATTGCACCCCACTAGAAAGTCAGCTGATTTCCATTTTTGAGACTTCCTTTCTGCCCTAAATTTGCATACATTCATTTTACATAGTTGTAACACTAGCATAGACCGGGTTATTTTTTAAATCCCTAACATTTTACCATGTCTTTCCCCCCCCTCCCCCCGTTTCTTCCTAAGCTTCTTCCTCAAGGATTGGGAAAGAAGGGAAAATTCCAAGCTAGTGTTTTAATTATTTTACTAGATATAAGTGCTCATGCCCATAAAAAGAGTATGTGTAGATAGATGTTAAAGATATTGGTAAAAATGAGCTGGGTAGGTTATCAGTAGATTTCACTTTTCTTACATGTAAAATTGGAAAAAAATGGTTATGTAGAAAAATCTAGTAATGGATCTATTTCAAGGATTGATTCTATTGTGGGTCAGATTGTTTCCTGCGGACAGAATGATGTCATGCAAGTTTCTCAATATAACTCAGAAAATCAACACTGGAGCCCAAATATCTGCATTTTAAAAGGAATTTCTTTGCGCTGTTGTATAGATTGTAAGAAACTTCATCAAGAAAGTCAAGTGTTGTAATACAGCAGATAACATTTTGTGATAACAATTAAGGTTTTCTCCTCAAGCTTTTTTGTAACCATTACACTCCCTCTCCCTTTCAGATGGCAGGTAACTTTCCAGGCTCATAGTCTTTAGGAAGAGAATGTGTGAAGGCAAGAACAAAGAAATTATTGTTCAGCTTTGAGTTCCAATCTACATTCTTAAAACTAAGAAGAGAAACATAAACCATTTTGGAAGATTTTCTAACGCAGGAGCCAGACCAGTTGAGACAGAGAAGTTTGGTTGTGTTCCCTGAAAGGGCTCAGGACCTAAAATTATGATGCAACAACTCACGGGGAGGAGAGATGGGCATGAACACACTAGACAGGTTACCTGTCTCTCAAAAGTAAATTTTGAGCAGAGGATTTGAAAAAAGACACTAAGAGAACTAATCCAGGTTTTGGGTCTCATTCAGCAAGGCTAAAATCACATGTGGCAGAGTGTAGATTGCTAAATAAAAGCTAACATTTGGGGGGCTCCATGGCAGAAGGGCTGTGCCTGGTCCTCACGTTTATAGCTGGGGAGAGCACAAGCCTCATAGAGAAGTGCTGCATCCAACACTGTTCCTGAGCAGACTGTGATGGCTAGGGGACGGTTCAGCAGATTCTAGATTTTCTATGACTAGATTAGGGCATCCTCTCACATCCGGTGAGCTCCTACGTGGTCGGAGACCACAACCAAGAGTCTCTGACCTCAAGAGAAAAAATGGAGGTGACTACTTAGGCCATTGAAGGAAGAGAGGCACAGTGTGGGACTAGCCTCAGGTCGTTAGGGTTAGAGCCACCAGACAGGGATGCAGTGGAAAGGAGATCACCCAGGACCGCTTGGGCCTCTGGGGGACAGTGAGCACTGCATAGACGAGCTCCCTCTTGATGCCAGGACCCAATGCACATGTCCATTTCTCTTCACTTGGGGATTTATATCCCTGCAGGAAGAAGGGAAGCAGAAGAGGGAAGGGAGTATTCTATATTTGATGCGCGTGTACCCAAAAGAGACTGAGTTGAAACCAAAGATAACAATTGAGTTAGAAAAACATCTTTGCATATATGAGTCCTAAAACTCTAAAATTTGTATCGGCTATAAAGGGATAAATGTTCAAAGAGACCTTGGAAATTTCAAATAATTAGACCTTAGAAAAAGTAGAGTGGGTAGCTGGGTTGAGCCATAGAGTCTTCTCACTGGTGTTTAGCCATTAATGTGATTCAGCTTCTTGCTCTTTGTGTATTCATTCCCTTCTCTCCTCTTCCAATCAGCCAATTCTTTCTGTGTTTGCAGATTGGTTTGTCTAGAAAAGAAATCACATTGGCCCAGCTTGTCAGTTCACACCAAGTCTCACCATAATTAGATGAGTCAAAAACTTCCTTGGGTCAGTCTCACTCTGAGCCACCCTGCCAGCCTCCCACACTCCCCACTTCCAATGCAGGTGTACATGTATGCGTAAAGGCAAGCTGAGGTTGAGAAAGGCAGACTTGGGGAATGAGGTTCCCAGTATCTATAGGTAAATAACCCTCAATGTTAAGTGTCATTAACAACAAAATTAGCTTAGAACAAAGCTCTGGCCAATTTTTTTTTTTCTAAGTCTCTTTGAAACTCTTCTTTTTTCCTCAGGAATTCTCTAATCATTCTCTGTAATTATTCCACACATATAAATCCTACCTGTCTAATATGACCAGAAGAAAATCCTTTGAGAATTTTTCTATTTTTCTTTTGGACCCTCCACAGACTCTGGCAAAGTATTAAGTGCATAGAAAGTGCCTAAATGGTAGTATATTTTCAGTAATTCATTTGCTTTGCTAGGTATTCATTTAATTGAACTGAAAGTTTATAGAATTGAATTTATTGAATTGAATTGAAATTCCCCATTTATAGGACAGTAATTATTTGAAATACACAGGAATTTTACTAACAAATGCCTCCTGAGGAGTGAGAAGCTGTGCGTGCAGTTCCTTAAATATGCCAGCCTCTTGCATGCCTGTCTGTCTTCGCTCATACTGTTAACCTGGAAAGCGCTTTTTCATTCTCTCAAAATGTTGTACAAAGTCCATCTTTTCATGAAGATTTTCTTCAGCACCACCCCCAAGATATAGTGGACCAATCCCCTTTTCAGGCCTCTCTAAGCCTAGTGCCTATTTTATTATAGTAATTTGTTTATTGTGAATTATATGTCCACCTCTTCATGAGATACTAAGTTCCCTAAAGTCGAGAACTATATTTTATTCATCTTTGTACTTCAGTATCTTCCATGGTTCTTTGGAGGCTATGATCACTTCATAGTGTTTATCAAATGTCAAATGGCTGCTAGGCATCTACCTAAGTGTCTTATAACTAATGTAATGGGAAAGAAAGTTTAGGTAACCTGTCAAAGAGTGAGAGAGCTAGTCAAAAAACAAAGCAGCACAATGGGATGCCATCATTTCTGTGCTCCAAACATTCTTACCTGGAAAATTAATAAAGATGTAACAGCAGAAAACAACAAATGGTTTCAGACCTACTTTATGAATCTGAAAGATAAACCAGCCAATTTTTAAACATTTTCTTATGGAAAACTTTAGACATATACAAAAACCAGAAAGACAAGGTTAATGGAATCTCCAGCTTCAAGAGTTATCAACATATGGCAAATCTTACGCCATTTGTGCTCTTATCCTCTTTCTCTCCCTACTGGACTACTTTAAATCTAAATCTAGACATCAGATCATTACTTCTGTAAAAGTTTCAAGATATATCTCTAAAGGATAAGGGACTTTTTATTAGATATAACCATAATATAACATATCACTAAACACAACAATACTTTCTTAGTATCATCAAATGTCCAGTCAGTGTTCACATTTCCTAAATTTTCCGTTTTATTATCAGGATCCAAATGAGATTCCTACTTTATATTTGGTCGCTGTTTTCTTAATTCTCTTTTAAACTATATGTTCTCCCTTCTTTTTTCCCTTTTAATTTACTGATTGAAAGAACCGGGTCATTTGTCCTACAATTTGGATTTGGTGATGGAATCCTCATACTGCATGAATCATGTTTTTCAGTTCCCTGTACTTCCTGTAAACTACTAGTCAGATTTTCAGCCCTGTTCTGGAGAATTTTCTGTGATGATGAAAATGTTCTGTATCTGCTCATGTGGCTATTGCACTATTGTGACTAAGGGACCGAATTATTTTGTTTTAATTAATTCATATTTATAGAGCCACAAATGGCTAGCGCCTACCATACTAGATAGCACATAGAGGTTAGTTTAAATGGAAATTGAAATACACACAAGTTGCTAATGGCTATTGTATTGGAGTCACACTTGCTTATCAAGCATACTTGATATGGTGAATTTCCACTAGGGGCTGCAAAATGTCTGGTTTTCTGCAATATTAGCAGTCCATTGTCTATATTGATCATTGTCTATAGCTATTAATTCATTAGAGGGTTGCAAAGTGATCATATTTCATTTCTATCATTCCTTCTTCATTTGTTAGCATAAATCTATCAAGATAAACTTCCTCTCATCAACAATCTGATTGTCCTGGGGTATAATTTATACAGGAAAGGCAGAATAAATGCTTGATTATTTTCATTTTTCATAAAAATGGTTTGGTTCTCTAGCATTTTCCAAAAATGATCAATTCTCTTATTTGGTTTAAATATATTTCATTCCATTGCGCTTATTATTCATCTTGATTCTTGAATTGCTTCCTAAAACGGCAGGATATTTTGGGCTTGTCATAATCATTTCCTGCCTTGGTTAATTAGCCATTTCCCCAAGAAGCCTTGATTCCTTTCCGCGGGAAGTTGTAGTTACGGATCACAGTCTGGATGTTAGAGTAGTTCAACGAGACTGAGTTCATCATTGTTCCTAGGCCTGTCCAGTAAATAAAACTAGAAAATATTTTTAAATAAAAATTCACAATGCATTTATATTTCCAATACAAATTTAGAATTATATGGTTTTTACTTAGCTTTTCTGATTTTATATTTGTAACTCTTTTATGTTGAAAATCTCAGCTCCTAATGAATTATAATTACTTTGCATTTTCCTATTACATACATAATAGTTTCGAATAACTATCAGTACTATTACTAACGATATGACTACCGGGAAAGTTTTTACATTTGTTTGTTCATTTTTGCAGTTCTTTTTGTCTTAAGGTACATCCCAGTTGAAATATTATGTTTTTAAATACCTTGAAATAGTTCTCTATGTGGTTAAGTCACTCACTCGATCCACAATTGGGTTCATTAATTTCATTTTTTATTTTTGTAGTTACTTTATTTGAATCATGTAAAACATTTACATGATTCCAAAGTCAAATCTCTAAGTAAACTAATTTCAGAAATGTCTAATTTTCATCACTATTCCCTCATTTTGTCCTTTCCACCTCTCCGGGAAATTTTTTTTAAATTAGATTTTTGCTTTTCATTCCACTAAAACTTCAATTTCTTATAAATGAGCTCATACAGCAAATCTGGAACCTTAAAAAATTAGCATGTACCTTGAGCCACAAGCACTTCCATCTTATTTCAGCAGGGCTTGTCCTTCCTTCCTTCCTTCTTATCATTTATTTGCTCAAAGTGAGGATGATGGCAGTAACAACACCAGTGACAGTTTGCATAAGTGTGGTTCTGGTCAGCAGTTGAAAATACCAAGCTTTTTCTTAGTACCTTTTATGTTTGTTAGGGTCACAAAGTAGATCTGAAACCATTTCATATTTTCTGCTGATATATCCTTTGCTCTCTCGGAATCAAAATGGTTGCAGCTGTGAAATAGCAGCATCAAAACTCCAATACCCTCAGTGAGAAATTCAGGACCATGCATTTACCGAAGCTTGGAAAAAGAAATCATTTGGGGAAATGATTTAGTCCATTATCTTGTTCAGGTCTGCACTTAATGCATTTTAGGTAACTACTATCATGATCAACACCAAAAATATACTTGTAATAGACTGTCATGGGTGGTAGCCATGAAAATGCACCTCACAGATTTGCAACTGCAGGGAGTGTAATTGACTGGGAGCCAGACTGATGCACTCTGAAACCCACTGCAGCATTTGAAAAAAAATAACATCTTTATTGAATTATAATTCATATACCATAAAACCTTTTTAAAGTATACAATTCAGTTTTTCAGTATATACACAAAGTTGTGTAACCTTCACCATTATTCACCATTATCTAATTCCTTATCACTTTAATCACTCCAGAAGGAAGGTCTGTACCCATCAGCAGTCACTCCTCATTCCCTTCTCCCTTCAGCTACGGCAGAGAAAAGGGAATGAGGAATGACTGCTGATGGGTACAGACCACTTTTTGCTTCCATGGATTTGCCTCTTCTTCAGATTTCTTATAAGTGAGCTCATACAACATGTGACCTTTTGTGTCTGGCTTCCTCTGCTTCTCACGATGTTTTCAAGGTTCATTCATGCTATGGTATGTATGAGTACTTCATTCCTTTTTCTCTCTCTCTCTCTCTTTTTCTTTTGCAAAATACACACAACATAAAATATGCCATTTTAACCATTTTCAAGTATACAGTTCAGTAATAGTAAGTACATTCACATTGTCATGCAACCAATCTCTAGAACTCTTCATCTTGTAAAACTGAAATTCTGTAGCGATTAAACAACTCCTCCCCATTCTCTTTCTCCCCGTCCCTGACAACTACCATTCTTCTTTCTGTCTCTGATTTTGACTATTTTAGGTACATCATATAAGTGGAATCATACATTATTTCTTTTTGTGTGTGCGACTGGCTTATTTAGCATAATATTCTGCAGGTCCATCATGTTGTAGCATATGACAGAATTCCCCTCTTTTTTTTTTAAGGCTGAATAATATTCCCTTTGTGTGTTTCATTCCTTTTTATAAAAAAAAAGTTCCAAAGCAATAATATTGTTTATCCATTCATCAGTTAATGAACACTTTTGATTAATTGCATAATGCTACTATGAACATTTGTGTATAAGTTTTTCTGTAGACATATGTTTTCAATTCTCTTGAGTATATATCTAGGGATAGAATTGCTGGGTCTGCGTTTAACTTTTTTGAAGAACTGCCAGACTGTTTTCAAAAGCAGCTTCACCATTTTACATTTCCACCAGCAATATCTGAAGGTTTCAATGTCTCCACATTATTGCCAACACTTGTTATTATCCATCTTTTTTATAATAGCCATCCTGGTGGTGTAAAATATCTCATTGTGATTTTGAGTCGCATTTTCATAATGACTAAGAATATTGAGCATCTTTTCATGTTTATTGACTATTTGTATATTTTTATTGGAGAAATTTCTATTTAGATCTTTTGCCTATTTTTAAATTGGGTTATTTATTTTTTTACTATTGAATTGTGTCCTTTATATATTCTGGATACAAGTCCTTTATCAGATATATTATTGGTAAATATTTTCTCTCATCCTGTGGGTTGTCTTTCACTTTTTTGTCCATCACAGCAGTTGTACTGAGACCACGATGCCCATAGCTGCTCCTAGTCAGTGGCTGAATGGGGTGTGCATTCTAAGGTAGGGTCATTCCTAGGAGATATGCAAATTCTCTCATGGCTGACTCAGGCTCAAGGACTCCCAAAGGCTTTACCAAACCTCCCTTAGATTGCTCTGTGGCCTAGGATGCTTCTATTCAATCTTCCTTTTTTTTCCTTATTCGCTGGGATCAGATTTGCATTGTAGTCTGATAGCTCTCAGCCTTCTACCACGCCTGCACCATAATCTCTCACATCAGCACTTTCCCTAATAAAATCTTTGCACATCTAATTCTGTCTTGGAGTCTGCTTCTTGGAGAAACTGGACTAACCACACCACACAATGGCAATGCTTACACTAAAGAATGAGTTTTTAAGTATAAGGCTAAAGTCCTTCTGTATCAGCGAGCAGTAGTGAGCAGAAGCAAAAACAAAAGTAGAAATTCAAACTTTATAGTTTGCTGAGGTGATTCTAATCAGCAAAAAGAACAATAATTTTTGAACCAGAAAGATCATACCTGGTCTTGAATATAAGCTCTGCTACTTGCTAATTTTGCGATTTTGAAAAGTTATTTAACCTCCCTATGCCTTAGTTCCTCACTGGCAATATGTACATAGCAAAGCTGTCTCTCTGTATTGTTTTGAAGATTAAATAAAATAACATAAAAAAGCATCTGGCGAAGGCCTGGCACATAGTGGGAGCTTGCCAAAAGTTCATTTCCTCATATCCCTTCAATCGGAACTTAGCAGCATCCACACTCAGCTAAGTGTTTGAAGGTAAGCAATAGCTTCACTCTATGACAAGCCACACACACTTTATAGGAGAAAACAGAGTGAGCGGTAAGTGTAGATTTTTCTTTTGCTTGTTTCTCAGGCTCCTTTTCCTGATCTACTCTGGCCCAGCCATTGCCCTCGGGTTCCTGGACACTGGAGGGATGAGCCTTTCTGATCACAGTTCCCAATGGAGGACCTGGGCTCAGAGCTACACACCAGGATGCCTCAGCTGCCCATGCTGGCAAAGCCTCTCTTTCTGCTTCTCACTTGTCTTGCTCTGAAACAGCTCCTCTTTCCTTCAGCTCCTATTACCTTCTCAAATTCCCTGCCTCTTGCCTCCACTTCTAACCAGCTTAATTCCTTCTTTCCTTTTTTAAATCTTTAAACTAAATCTGCTCATCTTGTCATTTTCTCAACTCTTTCTCTTCCCTTCCACAGGCACTCAAAATTCCAACGAGTCTTTGGGGTAGGGAGGAGTTTTGAAGAAAATCTCTAGTGAGTTCTGGCATATCCCCACCCCAGTAAAAACCATGTTGTCGTTAGAAGTGTGGGTTATGGGTATATACTGCTGTGTGGTGAAGATTACAGTGATTTTTCACCTGTCAGAAAATACATAAAAATAAAAATATAAGTTTAATTCTGAAGGGATATATTTTATAACTTTAAACTCTGTAAACTCCCTGTTAGCTAGAAATGTTCTAGAAAGCATTATTTAAGAACTGGGATAATGCCTAGAGAAGAAT
This sequence comes from Pteropus medius, assembly GCF_902729225.1. Taxonomy (NCBI): domain Eukaryota; kingdom Metazoa; phylum Chordata; class Mammalia; order Chiroptera; family Pteropodidae; genus Pteropus; species Pteropus medius. The sequence goes on from NW_024354875.1 coordinate 31,995,711, forward strand.
TACCTTTACTGCCATGTTAAGTAAAAATATCTGATAAGGCATGGGGTTCCGTATAACAAATGAAAGTAGGGTGGCCCCACAAGACAGATGGGACTCCAAATGTGGACCAATAGTTAAATCATTTGTTTCTTAATACAATATCTTTTGTCTGATCTACACTTGGTGATTAAATAAAAATCTCTACGAGCTCCGTTACGGACTTGAAGGAGTGTTTCAGCTATCCATCTATCTTCTAACTCATCCCAAAGTTGTCTGCCCGTGATCTCAGCCACACTCTGGGACCACAGGCTGCCTCCACTTTCTCTCCGTCCTCCAATTTGAGAGGTGAGAGGGGAAGAGGGAGAAAACAAAATCATTTGTTAGAGTGCCACAAACCTGTTCCTTTTTCCTTTGTTTGTTCCTGACTTACCTCAGGAAAAAGTGGTCTGCTATAAAAAACAAAAGAACCTGAATGGACTGGACTCATTCAAAACCAACTGGGTCATTTACTGTTATTTCATTTACCATCTCACGTTCACATTTAAAGTACTCATATGCACAACTATTTAAAAATTATAGTGTTTTACTTTTGATTTTGTATATATACAGAAAATTACAAAGGTTAAAAACTACCAGAAATCCCACTACCCACAGATAGCCATAGTTTCTATTTTGGTAAACATATTTTCCAATATTTCTATATATGACCCATGGACTTGAACTTTCTTCAAATAAATCTTGGCTAAAGAAAACAAAGTGGGGGCTATCTATTTTGGACACATACATTCACATGTCAGTTTTGTGTTGGCTTATAGCTAATGTTCTCAGAAGAAAGACAAATACAACACAAAATTTCCCCAGGAACTTTAATTATTTTTATCAGATTCCCCAGAATTTCTCTCATTCCTTTACGCACGCGCACACACACACACACACACACACACACACACACACACACACACACCCCATAAGCACCCATGTCACTATCAGAAAACATGTCAGGACTTGTTTCTTTCTGTCGGGACCATGCTGTGCATCAGGGGCTCAAGGCCACCTTTTCTTTTTCCTTCAGATCAGTGTTTTTGTTGGGTACTTCTTCTGTTCTTAGGCCAAGAAGTTTCTCAATTTGGTGGTCATTTAGGGAAAGCTTGAAAGTAAAAACATGTCAGTTTTGTGTTGTAAGCATTTGAACACCTGACATTTTTGAGGGGAGCTGTGAGCAGCTTGTGAAAATTGTGGATGCCATTGTTCACAGGAGGAGAACCTCTCTGTGTTTTTCACCTCTATAAATATGTAAAATAAATATTTGAAAGACAAAAAGTGGCTTTAAACTAAACTATCTTCCCTTATCATTTTTACATTTTGAAAAAATAAAACCATTAAACATATCAATGGTTCTCAAAGTTCAAGGTTACTAATACTCTGAGAGGAGCTTGTTAAATAAGCAGATTCCTAGGCCTGAACTACGGAAACCCAATCATGTGGTTTGGGGTGGTCCCCCAGAATTTATATCCTTAATAAGCACAATAGGGAGTTCTGAGGAAGTAGCCCTCTGTGGTGGGTTTATGACCCACAAAAGGGTATGTTAAAATCCTAACTTCTGGTACCTGTAAATGTGGCCTTATTTTGAAGGGTCTTTGCAGATTTAATCAAGTTAAGATGAGGTCGTTGATAAGGGTGGGCTCTAAATCCAACGACTGGTGTCAGAGAAAGATGAAGACAGAGACACAGGGAAGGAGGCCATATAAAGATTAATACACGCTCACTCTTCATATTAAGAAACACAGCAATGCCCGGCAAACACAACCATGTAAAATGCTTATCAATTTAATGTGCTTATTGGTTGATACTATGATATTTCAAATTAATTGGGAACCAGGAGCCGTACCCTTGAAAACTTTAGTTTGCATGACAAACATCTGACTACGATTAATAATCTAGAGATCCATTCTTGTTCTAGGGTATTATGGACTGATGCCATCTAAAACATTTAAAACTAACTGTATTTGTTTCGTATGGCTGCTGTAACAGATTACTGCAAATATAGTGGTTTACAATACATATTTACTATGTTAAATTCTGAAAGTCTTTGGTCTTTACTAAAGAAGATATACAGATGGTAACTAAATACATGAAAAAGATGTTCAAAATTGCTAGCAATTAGGGGAACACAAATGAAAACCATAATGAGATAGTATTACAAAAGCGTCACAATGACTAAAATAAAAATAACAGTAGTACTAAATGCTAGCAAGAATGCAAAGAAACTGGATCTCTCATCCATTGCTGGTGGGAATGTGAAATGGTACAGTCACTCTGGAAATCAGTCTGGTAATTTCTTAAAAAATTCAACATACTCTCGACACATGATCCAGTAATTGCACTCCTGAACATTTATTCTAGAAAATGAAAACTTATATACACATAAAACCCTGTACACAAATGTTTATTTGTAATAGCCCCAAATAACCTAAATCTCCCTCAAAAGGTGAATGGTTAAACAAATTGTGGTACATCCATACCAGATAATACTATTCAGCAATAAAAAGGAAGGGACTCTTGATACACACAACTTGAATGGCTCTTAAGCGTATCGTGCTAAGTGAAAAAGGCCAATTTCAAAAAGTTTGTGCTGTATAATCCCATTTAGATAGCATTCTTGAAATGACAAAATTATAGAGATGGAGAACAGATTAGTGGTTGCCAGATATTAGGGAAGGGAGTATGTGACTGTTAAGGAATAGCTAGAGGGTGTTCCTTTGTGGTAACAGAACAACTCTGTATTTTGATTGTGATGGTGGTTATACAATTTTGTAAATATGATAAAATGCCATAGAATTATACACAAAGACATTTTTAAAACGTGAAAAACTGGTGAAATCTGAGTAAGTTCTGTAGTCTAGTTAATAATATTGTTCCAATGCCAATTTTGTGGTATCAGTAATGTATTATAGTTACATAAGATGTTGTCATTGGGAAAACAGAATAATGGGTAATGGGATCTCCCTATTATTTTTATGATTTCCTGTGAGTCTATAATTATTTCAAAAACCAAAAATAAAATAGGCAGTGGGCTGAATTTGGCCAGGACATAGTTTGATGATCTCTTTTTTGGAGAAAAGAGCTTTTTCCTCCCACTTCTGTTTCAAAAACATCCCAGAAAAAGACTCTGATTGCCCTGGCTTGGGTCATATGCCTCTCTACTGTATCGATCACTGTGGGTAAAAAAGTAATGTGATCACATTAGAACTTGTACAGGGTGGAGAAGTTGTTTCTCCAAGTAAAGGAAGAGGTATGGGGTAGGCAAAATCATATGTGTCTACAGTGAGTGTCTTAAAAGTCTCAAATTTAGGAAGTATAGATGTGCCTTGTGCAGAACTAGAACTGGGAAGCCCCAAACCATTAAGATCTAAAGAAGCTATTGTTCTTCATGGAGCTGCATGGTCTCTTGTCTCCACTTTTCTCTGTGCATCTGATTCTTCCTTCACTCATTCTGCAGTGTGGCTTTCTCTGCTGTTCTGTGGGGGCTGAGATGATTGCCTCACAACTTCTGTGTTCATATGTTTTCTCAATGAAAATTATGATAGTATTACGATGCTCACATTTTGCATTGTAACCTTTTGACTTGCCACTGAGTGAACTTTTATTACTAACTATAGGCAATTTTTATTTTTATGATACTGTGCTTCTATCCTAGCCTAATAAGCTATGTGTATTATTTTAGAAGGCCCAGCACAATGTAAAATTTAGAACAGATTTAAAACAAAACCTGGTCTTTATTAAGAGTCTGCCTATAACATCTTAGTTAAAATGTTTAATAAACCTTTTTTTAAAAATAGCACAGAGACTATCTATCAATCACTTAGTATCTGATCAAAATTTCTGGAAGGATCTTTTGGGCCAAGCATTATCCTTTAATTCAGTAATGATCTATGACAATAGTAAAGACATGGCCTCAGGGGCCCGCCCTCTGGCAGGCTAGATTTCTCAAAGATGGGGATCACGTGCGGAGCAGATACACACCAAATGTGTCTACTACACTATAAGAGACAAACAGGGTGCTGACCGCCTATGGCAGAGATGGCTAGCTATCCATCAAAAGTCATGATCTCACTTCCATAGGATAGAATTTGCACTAGGAATGAATTGCTCAGGACTACATTTCAAAGGACTACATTTCTCAGCCCTCCATGTATCTAAGTGGGGCCATATGACTAATGCATGCCAGTGGAATGTGAGCAGAAACGATGTGGCCACCAATAGGGTTGGGCAGTCTTTTACGTAAAGGGTTAAATAGTAAATATTTGGTGCTTTGTGAGCCGTATAGTCTCTCCTGAAACTATTTTACCCTGTCATTGTAACACAAACGCAGCCTACTATATGTTGTATAGATAATATAACAAATGAATGTGGCTGTGTTGCAATAAAATTTTATATCCACAGAGAGGCAGTGGAAATCCAATAGTAGGCTGGATTTGGTCCTCAGGAAGTCCAAGTTTTAGTGCTGCCTTAATGTTGTGATTCTGACTATATCATGTAACATTTCTGAGCCTCAATTTTTTTATCTGTAAAATGAAGAAGTTGAACTTGATCTCAAAATTATCTAATCCCTCCATGAGAACTAATCACTTCAGTTCATCAACTATTATTTCGACTCAACTATTAGCCAAGATGTAGAATGTGTATGTGTGTGTATGTGTGTTTTAAGAGATACATAAAATATTGACAACCTTCTTACTTCATAGCATTTTATAAGTCAGAAAAAATTAGCCCAAAAATATATAGTAATTAACCTCTTTTTTCCTAAGTTTGGGGAAAAGTAGAGGAGAAAGTTGTCAAGAAAAGAGGAAAAGTATCAGATACTTCTACAGTTTGTAGAACTTAACAGATTAAATACAACAAGCAAATGAATGAATGAGTTCCAAATATATGTTCTCACTGAACCAGACCCTAGGCTGTTGGAGCTTCATCACTGCCATCACACAAGAGGAAATTGAAAGTTTTTCTTCAGGAACTTTATGGCATCATTTATTAAATAAGCACCCTGGGAGCTAAAGAATTGTTTAGCTCATGAGCAGCTAGACACATCAAGAGAGAGGAATGACAACGAGTCCTTCCAACAATTCAGCACTTGGCTCAGTGATGGGGAATTAATGTGTTAAAAAAAAAAAAAGATTTATCAGCTATAATGACAGTAATAATAACTGAGACTTATATTTTTGTTTAGGTAACAACCTATTTTCAAGGAGGTCTAAGGACACTAACCCTCTCAACCCTACATTGGTAGAACACTAGCAAATACTATACTATTATTTTCATTGAATGGATGGAAAACTTGTAAAGGTACTTATTCATGTCACATTTATATGTGTCCTAGTTTCAACATACCCAGTATAACTTCAGAAACATATTTCATTGAATATTGAACAAGAGTTATTCCACACCAAAAACAATAGTAGTAACTATTTTGGTATGACTAATAATATAGGAACAATAAAACTTGCTTTTCGAAGATGAGGTTCCACATTATTTTAATCCTTACAACAACCCAATAAGGTAAGCTAAATTTACAATGTGAATCTCATTTGATAGCTGAGAAAATTGAAGCACAAGGAGGTCGAATGGTATGCCCACACTCACCTAGGTAGCTAATGTAGAATTAATACGAGGATCCAGGATTCCTGATTTAGAAAATAATTCCACGTGTTATTCATGATTTATAGTAGAAGTTTTATCTTGGGTAACTGAAATGAAATAAGACCAGAAATGTGTTCTCAGGACTGGCATCATAAGTAATATCTTATAATGCCTACATTTCCTTATATTGGCACCTGAAGAAGTGTTCCCACCTATGGAAATTGTGGTAATATTCATGGAAAGCATCTTATTATGATCACAAAGCAAGACTGGGAGTGTAACAAGACCCAGAATGACTGAAGAGGTGAAAGAGTACTACCACTCATGTTTGTCAACAACTCTGCCCAAGAATATGCCAACCAATCTTTCAATCCAACTCTACAGTCATTAATCTCAACATAGACAAGTATTGGCCAGTTCCCACATGTTGAATACTCTAACTCCACCCAATTAATTCCAACTCAGCCTTCAGTGTGCATTTCAAGCATTACTTCCTTAGGAAAGCCTCTCTGACTGCTAATTCTTCTTTCCTTCAGCACTCTTAATTAGCAATTATACATTCTCCTTGGTAATTATATGATTACTGTTACTCTCCCCAGCTAGAGAGGTTGAAAGTCCCACAAAAGCAGGAAACTTGTCTGGTTTTGCCCATCACTGTATCCCCAGCACCTAGCAGAGTGTCTGGCCATATAGCAGGTGCCCAATTACTATCTATTTGAATAAATCTACAGATAGATAGACAGATAGATAGATAAATAAATGAATGAGACTTAACGTCTAGGATTAGGGTGGCCAGGTAAAATGCAGGTGCCCAGTTAAATTTGAATTTTAGATAAACAATGAATAATTTTTTAGTTCAAGTATTCCCATACAATATTTGGTACATACACTCAAAAATCACTCATTGTTTACCTGAAATTCAAATTTGCTGTATTTTTATTTGCTAAATTTAAATGTTGAAGCTGGAAGAAACCTTGGTAATGATAGCTCAAATCTTTCATTTTATAGACAAAGAAAGTGGGACCAAGAAACATGAATATCAAGGAAGGTTTTCTGTAATGGTGATTATAAATGTCACCTTAAAGTCTTTAAATTGTAGCTTTCCTTTCCAGCTTGTCTGACTACTTTAGAGAAACACAGAGATAAGAGATAAAGAAAGAGATATGACATTGAGACCCGGGATTCAGCAGTGCCTGAAGCAATTCTTGAACTTTTCACTAACTTAAGCCAATAAATTCCCTTTATCATTTAAGCTAGTTTGAATGGTATGTCTATCCCTTTTAACTAATATTATAAGTACTTCCACATTTTCTTGTTCAAGTTGTTAAGCTAATCAATATAGCACCATTCTCATAACAGAAGCTCAATAGATACTTATTAAATAAATCATAGTCTTGGTTTAGGTTATAACTTTTATGTTACCATTTAAACATTTTCCTTACCTATCCAATATTGTCGTTTTTAAAATAAAGTCTGTATTTCTTTGCCTAAGCACACACAACACACAAAACATCAACTGAATATATTATTTTTTAAAATGTAAACATGTACAATAATGAAACCAGGGGTCATATTGTATATCTGTATACCTTTCTGTGGATGGCTTGAGCATAAAAGTAGCCAGACTGAAGAATTCTATATTTTCAAACGCTTTCATTCTTCCTCTCCAGTTAGTCCCACTTTCTCAGAAAAGAAACCGAGATGTTGACCTCCACAGTACCTTTAGAAATAAAAAGGTATTTTAACATTAATAAAGTCCTGAGTAATATATTTCTAAAATTTAAATGCCCTTTCTTATAATTTATTAAATTACTCAGGACAAAATCCTCAACTTTACAAAGGGATAATTTTAGCATATTTGCTTATTCACATCCAGGTGTAAACATTAAGCTCCATAAATGAAAAGCTATTTGAAAGGCTGAGTTGATATTTGCCTTTCTCTTAATTCTCCAAGGCACTCATATTTCTTAATGTATATTCTGCCACAGACCTTCTGTAGCTGAGCTTCCTGGACATTTGCAAATCCAGCTCGAAGGTAGTCTATGTCCAGTTTCATGTGACGGTCTCTTTCTGGATTAGAAATGGACCCACATATATCTAAGCACAGTCTTCTTAACCACATAGTATTCAAACATGGCAATCACATCGTACCAACCCCCATATCGAATGAATTTATTGCTTTAAATTGAATTCCAGATTATTTCATCAATAGATAGTTCTAAAGCTTCACTTTAACATCTAGTTTTGGGTGTTGAGGCGAGTTTCCTAGTAAAATTAACACTAGGAAAAGTGTTAGAGAAAATATTATAGTCCTTTAGACGATTTTATCTTGTTTTATATCCAAACTCTGAATCTCAGTATTATTTAATGTGAATTTTCTTAGAATCATGAAAACAAATATGCTTTTCATTCCAGTCAACACTTTCATTCCAGTGACCATGTTATATTTTAATATAATTGATAACTATAATGTATGTGTAACTTCAGTCGTTTTCCCAATAAGTGATTTATCCCTCTTCCTCATGTTCCACCGTACAATTACCATGCTTTTCTTTGACCTTTGAAAATAAAAGCCTTGAGATTCATTTCAGTTCTGAGTTTCTATAGCATTTAAATTAAACATGGGATTCATTTGTTTGTTTAGGCTTATGGTTTATCTGTTTTTGGACTCTGAATTGTCATTTTATCTCCTTAGGCATTAGGCTGCTAGAGGTCATGGTAGAGTTTAGTCAGTTTAGTCAGGTCTCTTAGTGCCAGGATTTGGATAGAGTCATTTGTCCTAAGAGTTTCTGCAGTTCACAGGTACAATGCCATGCAGCAGATTTTAGTAAGCGTCCCACGAGTGTTGAAAACACTTGTTGCTTGTTACCTGACTGGGTTTTACAGGCTTTTATTGGACTAGGCCTTTCATTACTTTCTTTCTAAGCTTTCAGAGTCTCTTCATGAACTTTGAGGCTGCTTTTTGTCCCCACTTCATGTCGCTGTTCCTCAGATCACAGGTTAAACCTTTTTCCAGACTGCGAGTGAATGACTCAAGATTTACTCATCTAGCACTTTGGTCTTTGTCCATCTCCGTGTCATATGGAGACTGATATAGGGAATCAAATAAAATCTGAAACAAAGAACTGGAAGGGCAACTTCCTACAGAGGCAGTATTGTCTTTCAGAACTTACAACTTAAAAAGTAAAGTCTGAGATAAATCTTTCTTTTTCCCAAAGTTGATGCTGCTCAGATGACCTTAATTTTCTTCCAGAATTTGTGGATGAAGAATAGAGATGATGTCCACAAAGAATTTCAATTTAAATGTTGTTTATAACACTTACTGGTTCTCTCGGCAAGGAGAAAGATGTTATTTATGTTTTTTTAAAAGCTATATTTTTGAAATTGCATCTTTTCATACCTGCTCTTGGTCGCTGTAACTGACTAGGATGAGCGTTTGCCAGTCCCAGCTGTTTCCTAGGCTCATGGGGAGAAAAGAAAAAATAAAAAGCAATTAAGTTGAGGTAGGCTTGTAAAACAATGAATTAAAAACCCGAAGGGAGCAGGGAATGTAATAATTTCTCTGCCATGGCAGTTTCTCTTTGTTATAAATGTCCTTATTTTTAACATGAGTTTCTAGGGTGTTAAACCAATTAAATTGAGACTATGCTTAAATATTCTCTCTTAAGACCTATTTTAAAACTTGAAGTGAAGCTTGACTTCAAATTAACCTTTCTGAAATAAATAGTTCTGACTTTTTGCTGGGGAAATGGAGGAATTAGCTACTGTCAAACATGCATTTTCTCAGAAAATGTACAATTACAATTCTTCAAAATCTGAACAGAGAAGATAAAGGCAACTTGGTTTCAAAATCATAAAAATTCAAGGCTTAAGGTGGCTTTAGGCTGATTTTTAAGGGGAATGTAATATTTTCATTATTTGCTCCTAGATATACTTTTCTTTGGTGTCGTCTTCGTTGTTTTTTGTCGTTAAATTAAAAATTCAAGTACATGAGCACAAGGGTGACCAATCTGAGCCATTTCTGGCTCTTCGAAGCTTATCTAACAATGTATGTACATTTTGCAAATTTTGAGCTCACCTCTACTGTATAAAAATGCCATTATTAATTATATGATACTATGAATGAAAATAATACACTATACCATTCCAAAAGGCTTAAAATGACATTGCAAGGCAGAGATACATGAGGGCATTGTAATCAAACCCAGCAATCTGAGAGGTGTGTTTATAACAACCTTTATGAGAGTGAGTTGGACAGAAGGGAGAATAGATTAGTAGGTAAGCCTTTATCAATGACATTGATAAATCCTGACTTCTAACCTCAGCCAAGATTTGCATTACCTTCTTTTTTAGTGCCAATTTAATGTTATTTTTTAAAATATATATATATATATATATATATATATATATATATATATATATATATTGCTTTAATGATACTTGCTATCTTAAGTGTAGCCACATTATTTGGAAAACAAAGAGAAGAAATAGTGATTATTTATAATACAAATCAGATAATAACAGTGATTGTGAATGATGAGCAACTCAGTATAAATCGCAGATCGGCTGTATAGGTCAATTAGAAAATGTTGACTTGGAACCAAAAATGAGTAATATCAGACATACCAAGAAGGAACTGGGGAACTCAATAAGAAACCTCCCCTCTCACCTGAAAGTTTAGTTTTAAGAAGTTTCTCAGTTGGTGCTGGAGAAACTGCTGAGGGTAGAAACAAAGAGTAGGAAACTGTCTCAAGCGGTCTCTGGGTGTTGGTAGTTCTGTTGGTTGGTTCGTTGGATTGTATTTGTTTATAGTGGCCTTTTGCACTAGGATTTGCAGAGCCTTTCCAGTACACTCAGATTACAGATTGAGTATTACAGATTGGATTACAGATTGTAGTGCTCAAGCGCTTGGGTTACAATAGTACCCTCTTGGCTGTGAGGAATATGTTCCAAGCCCCGCAGTGGATGCCTGAAACTGGGGGTAGTACCAAATCCTATATAGACTATGTTTTTTCCTACACATACATACCTACGATAAAGTTTAATTTATAAATCAAACACGATTAACAATAACCAATAATAAAATAGAAAAAATATAATAATATACTGTAATAAAAGTTATGTGAATGTGGCATTATTAAGTAAAATCAGGGTTACATGAACAGAAGCACTGCAATAGTCAGCCTGATAACCAAGACGGCTACTAAGGGGCTTACGAGTAGGGAGTGTATACAGCACAGATATGCTGGACAAAGGGATAATTCATGTCCACTCCCCTGGGCTCTCTTTCTTCTCTTCCTCAACATTTTCCAGGTTTAGATAACCCTAAGTTTTATATTCTCCAGGTCCAACACCTAAACTAACTAAAAATATGATTAACTAATCACTGTTAATATGGGACAGTGGCCCAGGTATGCAATGTTGGTTCATTAGAAAATTAACTGATGTAATCTATTGCACCAACAAGCTAAAAAAGAAGAATCACCTGATCATATCAATAGATGCAGAAAAAGCATTTGACAAAATCTAATACCTAGTCATGGGAAAACTCTCGATAAACTAGGAATAGAGGGGAACTTGTAATTTGATAAAGAATATCTACCAAAACCCTATAGCCGACATCATACTTAATGGTGAGAAACTTGAAGCTTTCCTACTAAAATCAGGTAAAGGCAAGGATGTCTCCTCATACCACAGATGTAGGAAAGTTTTAAAAATCAACAAAAAACTCCTGAAACTAATAAGTGATTTATAGTGAGGTTGAAGAATACACATTAATATTCAAAAGTCAATCATTGTCCTATAAACCAGCAATGAACAAGTGGAATTTGAAATTAAAAACACCTCAGAAATAAAATATTAAGTATAAATCTAACAAAATATGTACAAGATCTATGTGATGAAAGCTACAAAACTCTAATAAATGAAATCAAAGAAAAACTTAATAAATGGAGAGATATTCTATGTTTGTGGATAGTAAGACTTAATATTGATTAACTCAAGATATCAGTTCTTCCCAACTTGATCTATAGATTCAATGCAATCCCAATAAAAGTCTCAGTAAGTTGTTTTGTAGATATTGACAAAGTGATTGTAAAGTTTTTGTGGATAGGCAAAGAATTCCGAATAACTAATACAACATTGAAGGAGAAGAAGAAAGTTGGAGGACTGACACTACTCAACTTCAAGACTTATTGTAAACCTACAGTAATCAAGGCAATGTGGTATTGGCGAAAGAACAGACAAACATATAAATGGAACAGAACAGAGAGTACAGAAATAGACCCTCATAAAGATACTCAACTCATCTTTGATAAAGGAGCAAGGCAATACAATGGAGAAAAGATAGTCTTTTCAGTATATGGTGCTAGAATAACTGGACATCCACATGTAAAAAAATGAATCTGGACACTGACCTTAAGCTCTTCACAAAAATTAATTCAAAATGTATCACAGATGTAAATATAAAATACAAAACTATAAAATGCCTAGGAGATAACATAGAATACCTAGATGACCTTTAGTATGGCAATGACTTTCTAGATATAATACCAAAAGTACAATGTATGAAAGAAATAATTGATAAAATAAGTAATTTAAATTAAAAACTTTTGTTCTATGAAAGGCAATTTCAAGAGAATAAGAAAACAAACCACAAATAGGGAGAAAATATTTGCAAAAGACATATCTGACAAAGGACTTTTATCCAAAATATACAAAGAACTCTTAAAATTCAACAGTAAGAAAACAAGCAACCCAATCAAAAAGTAGGCCGAAGACCTTAATAGACAACTTACCAAAGAAGATATACAGATGGCAAGTAAGCATGAGAAAAGATGCTCCACATCATATGTGATTAGGAAAATGTAAATTAAAACAGTGAGATACCACTACATGCCCCTTAGAATGGGCAAAATCTGGAACAACAACACCAAATGCTGGTGAAGATGCAGAGCAACAGGAACTCTCATTCATTGCTGGTGGGAATGAAAAATAGTACAGCCACTTTAAAAGACAGTTTGGTGGTTTCTTATAAAGCTAAACCATATGATCCAGCAATCATGCTCCTTGGTATTTACCCAAAGGAACTGAAAACTTATATCCACACAAAAACCTGCATACAGATGTTTACAGTAACTTTATTTAAAATGTCAAAACCAGGAAGCAACCAGTTCTTCAGTAGGTGACTGGATAAATAAGCTGAAGTACATCCAGACAATGGAATATTATTCAGTGCTAAAAAGAAGTGAGCCATCAAGCCATGAAAAGACATAGAGAAATCTTAATTTCATATTGCTAAGTGAAAGAAGCCAATCTGAAAAAAGCTTCATACTATATGATTCCAACTGTATGACATTTTGGAAAAGGCAAAATTATGGAGAAAATAAAAAGATCAGAGGTTGCCAAGTGTTGGGGGGAGATGGATCAATAGGCAGAGCACAAAGGAGTTTAACAGCAGTGAAACTACTCTGTATGATGCTCTAATGATGAATACATGTTGTTATACATTTGTCTAAACCCATAGAATGTACAACAGAAAGAGTGAACCCTAATGTAAACTATGGACTTTGGATGATAATAATGTCAATGTAGGCTCATCAGTTGTAACAAATGTACCCCTCTGGGTGGTGGGGAGGGGATTTTGATAATGGGGAGCTGTGCATGTGTAGGGGAGGGAAGTATATGGGAAATCTCTGTACCTTTCCTAAATTTTGCTGTGAATCTATAACTGCTGTCAAAAATAAAGTCTCAATAAAAAAAAAAAATGTTCCAGTGGAAGAAGACTAAGGGCTCTCTTACGTAGTCAGTGTTTTGTATCTGGAGACGTCCAGGTGTTTACTCTCTGCATTAAAGAATGTGGATTAGTGATGTTTCTAAGTGCATTATTTTTTAGCAGATAGGTTAAAAAGGTGGTGCTAGATTTTAAAAACATCAAAAAATATTCCTAAACTAGCCCTACCTGGAAATTTCTTCTTTCCTCTTCTCTTTTTGCCTATCATTCTACTTTCTAACTTTCTCTTTTTTTCTGGCTTTTTGTTCCTTTTCTCTAAGGTTATTAAGATTTAATACCAATACATTACAGACTTAGATTAATCTGATAAGCACATGTAAGGGCCTCAGTTGTCCCATTTGTCAAAGCAGAATTATTTTAGCTCTAGAAGTATAGCTGAGGTGGTGCTGGCTTCCTCTGTCTGAAATATCTTATAAATTTAAAATATACAAATATATTTTATCTAAATAATTTAAGGAAAAAATAAAATAAAATGAACTCCCATGCTTGCCCATTTGCCTCTCCCAGGTCCCACCCCTCACTCAAAGATAACCACTGTCCTGAAATTGTGTTTATGATTGTCTTGTTATAATTTTATTGTTTTACCACATAGAGTTACAGTGCTAAACAATGTGTGGTTTAGTTGTAGTTGGGCATGCTTTAGATTTCATATAATACACTTTATACTTCCGCAACTTACTTTACCTCGCTATCAGGTTTACAAAATTCGGCTCTTGATCTGAGTAGCTATAGTTCATTCGCACTGCCCCATGAGAGTCGATAGTGTGAACATACCACAATTTTGTATCCATCTTATTGTTGGGGGACATTGAAGTTGTTTCCAGTTCTTGGATGTTATGAACATCTATATTTTTGATGAACATATGAATGTGTTTCTGTTGAGTATATATATAGGGAGTGGAATCACAGAGCATGCCCTTCTCTATCTTTATTAGATAATGGCAAAATTTTTCAAAGTAGGTATATCAATTTATAGTTTCACCTATAGTATGTGAGAGTTCCTGTTGCTTCATATTCTTATCAGTATTTGGTATTATCCGACTTTCAAATATTTTCCAATAGGGTAGACATAAAATGGCATCTCCTTGTGATCTTAATGTGTGTTTCCCTGGTTACCATTAAAGTTAAGCATATTTTTACATATTTATTGGGCATTCATATTTCCTGCCTGTGAAATGCCTGTTTATGCTTTCTGCTCATTTTTCCATTAGATTGTTTTTTCTTTTCAAATTGACTCGTAAACATTCTTATATGTTCTGGATGCCAATAATTTGTTCATTATGTGTTTTGCCAAAAGCTTCTTCCAGATTATGACTTGTCTTTTCATTTTATTAATTATGGCCTTTCAATGACCAAGAGTTCCTGTTTTTAAAATAAAATTTTTCAACCATTTCTGTTAGAACTTTGTGTCCCTTGTTTAAGAAAACTGAAGCTATACAAATATTCTCCCATAATTTCTTCTAAAAAATGTAAAGTCTTGCTTTTCACATGTGAATCTTTAATCTAAACTGGAAGTGAGGTTTGTGGTACAGTGTGGGGTATGGAATCCCATTTCATCTTTTTTCCATATAGATATCCAATTTTCCAGTACTATTAATTGACTAGCCCTCCTATCCTGAGTGGTCTGCAATACGAGCTCTGTGCTAGAATATAAGTGTGGTCTGCTCTGGGCTCTCCATCCTGTCTACTACTACTCCAATGCCGTAGTGGCTTAATTGTAGTGGCTTTACATTAAGTTTTGATATTTGGGTAGAGCAGGTCCCCTCACTTTGTTATTCTTCAAGATTGTCTTGGCTATTCTTGACCTTTACTGTTCCATATGTGATTTTAGAACCAGCTACCAAGTTGTATGTCAAAGTTCTGGTGGATTTTAATTGAATGCAATGGAATTTTTAGATCAATTTGGAGAAAATTTACATCCTTTTGATACTGATTCTCTCTTCCTATGATTATCGTATTTCTCTCCTTTTTGCTTGTCTTCTTTAATGTTTTTCTATTGTATTTTATAATTTGTCTATTATAATTTTGCATTTCTATTGGTACTTTATTCTTAGGTACTTTATATTTTTTGTTCTTTATAAGCTACATTTTCTTACTCTTTGCTACTGGTATGTAGAAGTAAAAACTCTGTTTTTATACTTATCTTGTGTAAAACAACCTTGCTAATCTCTCTTATTTGCTCTAATAATTTGTCTGTAAGTTACTACCTTTCTCATCTTATTGTATAACCTAGATCTTCCAGTACAATATGAGTCAGAAGTGCTGACATCACTTGTTCTTAGTTTACAGGGAATGCTATTATTTTACTATTGAGCATAGGGTTTGCTATGTATTAATGAAGTTTCCTTCTATTCCTAGTTTGCTAAGAGATTAGTTTATTTAACTTACAAAGGACTGCTGAATTTTATTAAATATTTTCCATCTATCAATATCATATAGTTTTTATTCTTTAATCTATTAATCTAGCTTTTGTAAATATTTTAAAAATTTGAATCTTCAAACCTATGACATAATGTATTTATCTATTTATGTAATCTAATATATTTGTAGGTACCTTTTTCCAAAACACTAATTTGATAAGGTATATGCATGCCTATGTTCGTTGCAGCATTATTTACAATAGCCAAGATATGGAAGCAACCTACGTGTCCATCGATAGATAACTGGGTGAAAAAGATGTTACATATTTACAGTGAAATATAAGAAAAGATGAAATACTGCTATTTGTGACAACATGGTTGGAGCTAGAGGGTATCGTGCTACGTGAAATAAGTCAGAGAAAGACAAGAACCATATTTCTGGGTGCCTTTTTTAAATCAATATTTTAAATAATACATGTTTTTAGAATTACATTTCCCGTTTGTCCCTGGTTTATAGAAATGCGTTGACTTCAGGGATCTGGATTTCAAATAATTTATATGCATGTTCTTTTAGATTTTCTATGTTGACAATCATATCCTCTGAAAATATTGAGTTTTATTTCTTTTTTGCCCTTGATTCCCCCATTGTATGTTAAGTATAATATTGAACCAAAAGTAATAATAATAGCAAGCATCTCTGTCTTATTCGCAATCTTAAGGACAAGGATTTCAACATTTCACACTTTATCGTTTACTCTGTGTACTTGGTAGATGCCTTTTATCAGGTTGGAATTTCCTATCCATTGCTGGTTTGCTAAGCATTGTCTGAAATCATGAATTCTTCTTGCTGTATAGCAAATCCTTTTTCTACACGATTGAAATATTCATGTACTTTTTCTCCGTTATTTTGCTAATATAGTAATGATAAAAAGATTTTCTGATGTTAAAATAACTCTGCTTTCCTAAAATAAACCTAACTTAATTATGGTCTATTATCTTTTTTATACATTGCTGGATCAGGCTGCCAATATTTTATCTGTGATTTGTACATCCATGTTCATGAGGAAAATTGCCCTGTAAATTTTCTTTCTTATACTTCCCTTGTCTGGTTTTGGTATGAAGGCTATACTAGCATCATAAAATGAGTTAGGTGGTGTTCTCTGGTTTTCTTTTCTCCATAACAGTTTATTTTAAATGAAAAATCTTTTCCTCGAATGCTTGTCCCCTTTGTCTTTGTGCTTTTTAATTTGATTCCTCTCCTCCCATCTCCCCAATCTTCCTTTGCAACATCTCTTTCTCCTCTTTCTCTTTACTGGTTCACTCCTGCTGTATTCACTTTCTTTTTCCTTAAAGAGCTTCTTTGACTTAAAAGCATCAAAGAAATGGCGCTGAAGCCCAAGAATCAAGATATTTTAACTGATATTTTTAACATTTCCAAATATAACATTTCCTTGTGTTGAGTATGACCAATAGTACTGGCTGGAAGTGAAAAAAAAAAATCTTACAGTCATTTAAAATACTGATTGTTAAAAGAGAATTTCAATACTCTGTTCATAACTACCTATTCTGAAATGTTTTTGAAACCAATTCAGTCACATTTGTAACGTGGTAATTCTAGATCTCTCTGCCTTCTAACACTCAACAATGAAGGGAAACAATTCAGCTATGTAAAAAACACATCAAAATTTCCTGGGGGCAGGAGTCTTTTTACAAATAAGCTATGATGATTTTCCAAGCTTTCCTATAAACCTTCAGTTCCCTGTTTTATATTTCCTAGATATATATCCTCTCCTCTCTTTACAAATAGCACAGATGCAATATTCTTGATGAAGTATTATTTCCGAATAGTAAAGATTAATTTTCTGTGAGAAAAGCCTGGGACTTTTTTTCTTTATTGTAGTTGAAATATAAATATTTTAAAACCCTCCATATCAATTTGATTTCTTTTCTTCTAGTGACTTAGTGGCTAAATACCAAATGCTCTTATGAAATGCAAATCTTTTATTGAAAATATAATTAAATTATAGCATACACAATTTATGAGCAATTTTATTCACATAATGTGTGTAATTTGGATTTTTTTTTAATAAAAAGCCTACAAATACATAGCTACCACATTAGAACAAGAAATATTATCATTCCTTTTTGAAAAAAAAGATATACTATAGCAAAAATGCCATTTCTAGGTAAGAATATAAAGTAGAATAGGTCTCTCTGAAAGATACCAATTAAGCCTGCCTCTGGGAATTCTGCAGGGGTTCTGTCTGTTAATCTAGGTTATTTTATACTGAGTATTCCGCCAACCTTCCAATCTAGATTAATTCCATGGTCATGTACACTGATTGTTAAGATTACTATTGTCCATTTTGTATCACTTCATGTGAGCGGTCCCTCCTAAAAAAAACTTAATGGAATTGAAATATTACAAAACAGATTTCTGAGTTTTCATAGGTTTGACGAGAAACCCTATGTTTTTCAATCCTAATGTTGGTAGACACTGTGATAAGTTACTCAGATTCCCTTCTCAGAAAAAAGGATTTCATATTAGCATCCTAGGGATGCTGCGGGGGAGGAAAAAAAAAAGAAAGAAAGAAAAGCCACAAACTGAGTGGCGAGTGGCTTAGGACAGCAGACACTTATTTTCTCCCAGTTCTAGGGCCAGAAATCTGAAATCAAGGTGTCTGCTAAATTCTAGGGTAGAATCCTTCCTTGTTTCTTCTAGCTTCTGGTGGTTCCAGGTGTTCCTTGGTTTATGGTTACATAACTCCCATCTCTGCCTCTGTCTTCATATGGCCGCTTTCCCTGTGTTTTTCTCCTCTTCTCTTATAAGGACACTGTCATTGGATTTAGGGGCTATCTAGATAATCCAGAATGATCTCATCTTGAAAGCTTTAACTTAATTACATCTGCAAAGATGCTTTTTGTAAATGAGGTCACATTCACAGGTTCTGGGGGTTAAGATGTGAACATATCTTTTGGGGGGCTGCTATTCAATCTGCTGCAGATTTAATCCCCCAACAACTGGTAGGGCTACCAGAAGGCAGTCTTTGCTGCCAGCTCCTTTTGGAGATTACCTCTTTGAGGGAACTGCCTTGTCCAAAGCTTCCTTCTATGGGTAGCCCGCATCCCAAACTAATCAAAGTGGATGTCAAGGTAAGGCCTCCTTGGCCCAGCTTGGAACAACACTGCAAAGCCACTCGAGTTTTCAGGCCCCCCCACTTCTGCGATTAGTTGAGGCCTTTGTTCAAACTACAGTAGAGCTCAGCTTCTCTGACTGAATTATACTCTTTCTCTTCTTCTCTCTTCCCCCTCCTCTGTATCTCCAATCTGCTTAACAGGAACCCAGCCTGAAACACTTTAATGAAAATGATTCATTCATTTACTGATCCACTCACTTTATTTAATTATGCTAATGAATATGTACTGATTACTTACCG
Organism: Pteropus medius; assembly: GCF_902729225.1. NCBI lineage: Eukaryota > Metazoa > Chordata > Mammalia > Chiroptera > Pteropodidae > Pteropus > Pteropus medius. Next base: position 32,014,916 of record NW_024354875.1, read on the forward strand.
CATGCCAGCTGCTTTCTTTCATAAGTATAGTACAGTGAACATATTTGAAACTTTTTTTGGTAAATCAGGATCTGTCTGTGTCTAGAACCTTTTATCCCAGGGCTTAGGAGATCTCACAAATGTCTTGAAAGTTCTCTTCTGTTTTAAATAAATCTCAACTTGACATAAGCTTGTTTTGCTGTGATTTTCAATTTCCCCCTAACAGAGGCACCCACAAAATCCATCCACTGAGTGTCCTGATCTATCAGGAATTGCCTTAATTCTAGACTTCCTGTGTTGCTTCAAGTCCATCTCTTAACTTAATTAAATCTCAGTATGGAGATAAGGAAAGAGAAAATAATGACAGATTCATACCATTAGAAGCATCACAGGATTACAGAAGGTTAAAGCACAGTCAGAACCAGAAATTATGTGGCCAGCCCAACCTCCTTTTTCTACTCCTTTTAATCCTTTCACCCCACAGTCACCTGAATCATGCAGTGTATGTGACTTTTATCTCATTGTTTTCTGTCAGGGCAGTTTCTCTCCACCTAGTTTATAAACTCCTTTTGGACAGAATCTGAATCTCATACTTTTTGACAGTGCTCAGTATCTAGAAAAATAAAAGGAGGGGGGAGGGTGTAAATAAATAATTGACTGACCAAACCCTCTTCATCCAGCAAAACTATTTCAGTCACATGGGTCGTTAGAGTCTTAATCTTTTATATGCAAAGACCTCTAGAGGAAATCCAATAATCCCCCTCAACATTCAAATCCTGGACTTAACAATGATCACTGTCAAGGAGTTCCTCCTAAAAAAAATAACCCAGACTTGCACGGTAGCCCCAAAATGTCATAAATATGCACATAATTTATACTAACCCTGTTCCTTTGTAAGAAGTTCGCAGATAATAAAGTAGGTTAGAAATAAAATCAGCACTATTTTTAAATGTAAGTGCTTAAATAACTATTAATCATCATTTTTACTTTACCTCATTCTAAAAGGACTTGAGATCACTGATATTAAAACACATATTTCAATATGCTAAAAAAATAAGAATGTGAGAAAACTGAGGTAGAAAATAAAATAAAGCTCCGGGTAATGTTAATATCCAAAGTTCATGACATTACTAGTGGTAGGCCTAACTTTGGCTCTGAGCATTTCAATTAATAACATTAATAACAGTTTCAATAGAGTGGTCCAAGTTCCTAAGTCAGCAGAATCCGTTTCACCTCAGATGATGAATCTAAGCCAATTATGGTAATCCTATTCTCCTTGTTAAGAAGTAATTTAAGAATGTGTATATGACCTATTTCTGGCAACATAGACATAGGAAAAAGTATTTCAAGGGTGGGAGAGCTTTCTAAGAAAGGTCTCCTCATTCTTATTCTTAAAAGAGAGAAAAGAAATATACAGTCCCATTTTTCCTCTGGATGCTGTTGTGTCTGCATATGATGGCTGGAGCTGATGAGCCATCTTGGTATCAGCCTGAGAAAAAAGCCGAAACATCGAGGGGTTGGGGTCCAAGCCGAGGGAATCCCAGTGAAGAGGAGCCAGGGCCCTGACACACGGCCCTGGAGCCACACTCCCTCTTGACCTTTGATTGTGTTAGTTATGACATTTTCTTTGTTCATGGCAACTTGAGTTGGGGTTTTTCTGTTACTTGCAGCAAAAATCATCCTAATGGTTTAAAAGCAGCAATTAAAGGTAAGGCTTTGAAATCAGACAAACCTGGTTCTACCATTTAAGTTGTTCTATGAAAACTTGAAAAAGAATTAAAATCTTTAAACATCAGTTCTTTCACTTGTGTATTGGGTATATAATACCTACTACGCAGAGTTGTTGTACAAATTGAATGGAGAAATAAAGTATGTAAAATGTTTAGCATAGAAATTGTTGCATTGTAAGTGCTTAATAAAGAGCAAATTTTAACACTGAGAAGAAGCACAGATAACTGATACCCAAGTGACTGACTCTTTGAAATGGCTATCAAACTTTCTTAGGCTGTAATTCAGACTCTCAACTTTTAGTGAAGATGGAAGACAACTGACCACTTCTTGTTTGTAAAACAATCCATTACATGCTAGAAAGTCATTATTAGAGGCCTCATTTATTAATCTCAGCTAACTATATAGAACCAAAACTATTAACTAATCGACCTATGTCCAATTACTCTGTGCTTTAACTGAAGGAACAGTAGTGTGACAAAGGTAGGGCTCAAATGTCACCATCATGTATTTTACAGTCACCAGGATGGTTTTTATTGTGTCAGCCCTTCTTGGCTTCAGTCTCCTTGTCTCTGAAAAATTACTGAGACAGGAGTTTCTCAGTTTTAAGAGAATAACAGCAAAGCCAGATTTAATTCTAGCTAGACTAATATTGTACTATGGAGCAATTTATTCCTGTTGTATTTATAACTTTTAAAATTATGCAAAGATAAAGAAGCAAAATGAAAATTAAATTCACACATACTCTATTACTCAGAGATCACCACTCTTAATATTTTGGTGACTAGTTTACCTGAAAACAAACACACACACCCGTACATATATTCATATATGTGGGATCATACTTATACATGGTTGTATAAACTGTTTTTTTTACACAGTATAACATTGCAAATATATTTCCAATCAATAAATATATTTCTGCAACATAAATTTAATAGCTACATAGTATTCCATTATATAGAATCTATATATGTTATATATTATAAATAATGTGCATGACCAAATCATTAATGAGATTTGTTACAATTAACAGCACTATGATAATTGTAACTAAATTCCTTTAAGCTTCCTCATTAAACTCCTAATTTCCTTAGTATAATTTCCGAAGAGTAGAACCTCTGATTCAATGTTTAAGTTTTAAAATATATATTGCCAAAATTCAGTAGACCATTTATATATTTTTATGAATTACATTCTCTACTTAAAGAAAATTCTATTGGCTTGTTAAATCGTCATACCAAAATTTTCACTTTCTCTATACTTAATAGATTCATAACAAGGTTGCATTATGTAGCAATGAATTTACTACTCTGAAATTATAATAGGTCTTATTTTTATTCAAAGTAAAAATTCTTTTATTTACCAGCTGCTTACTTTCTTGAAATTCTTTCACACAAGGAATTTCAATAACTGGGTTCGTAACCCAATCTTAAGGTCTATTAACACAGGCACATCTTTCTAGTAGTTCTATTCATTTTTTATTAAATTGATCATTTTGCATAGAATAGTAAGCTCTCGCTATTTAAATTAAGTGAATTTAAAGCAGAATATGCTAGGCCTTTATGATTTGCAAATTTACCTGTAAAAGCCATGTCCACATAGTTGTTAAATGCTCAGTCTTTTGATATTAGCACAGCATGAAAAGCATCGGTTTTTATATTTTGGTAGCACACATTTACTTTAAAAATATGCATATTTATATACATACATGTGTTCTAGGAATGTGCTTTATTACTTACAGATATGGAATAAATTATTTAACTGCCAGGCCAAATATTTGCAAATGTGTTTTCTTATCGCTTCTAATCTGTATAAAAAACCCTAGCTAGATGCTCTCTTTTCTGCTATCTCAACCTCAGAAAACAAGAATAAACAGTAGTCCCCATTAATCCATAGTTTCGCTTTTTTGTGATTTCAGTTACCCATAGTCAACCAAGGTCCAAAAATATTAAATTTCCTGAACCATCAATATCATCTGCTCCTGACAGTCAACCACTGACTGTCATGGCTCAATTATCCAGGATCACCTGAAGCAGATAATCCTCCTTCTGACATATCATCAGGTCAACAGTATCATATAGCTATGTCACAGTGCCTATGTCATTCACTTTACTTCATCTCATTATGTAAGCATTCTATCGTCTCATATCATCACAATAAGAAGGGTGAGTATAGTACAAAAAGATATTTTGAGAGAGAGCGAGACCACATTCGCATAACTTTTATTAGTGTATTATTATAATTGTTCTATTTTAGTATCAGTTATTAGTAATATCTTACTTTGCCTAATTTATAAATTAAACTTTATCACAGGTATGTATGTATAAAAAAAAACATAGAACATATATCGGTTCGGTACTGTCCATGGTTCCAGGCATCCACTGGG